>NC_063177.1:44918113-44979043 GCF_023159225.1 Perognathus longimembris pacificus | reverse complement strand
TTTGGACCAATTAATTAACTTCTTCATGCCTCAGTTTCTGTATCAGTAAAATAGAGTTTACTACAGTATCTACTTCATAGAAATATTGTGAAGATAAAGGATTATATGTAAAGCATTTAAAATAGTACTTGATCCTGTGTTAGAAGTGTTTGCAAGCTTCAACAGTACAGTCAAGTACTTGCTTATTCTTATTCCCCTGCCCCATGTGTGCTACTCCCCAATTAGGCAGTAAACTTTTTTTGTCAGAGATTTACATTTTTGTTCAGTGTTTTCATCCTTTATATACTTTTTAAAGTTTTTATTTTTTAAATTTATTTTTATTTTTTTTTATTTTTTTTGCCAGTTCTGGGCCTTGAACTCAGGGCCTGAGCACTGTCCCTGGCTTCCTTTTGCTCAAGGCTAGCACTCTGCCACTTGAGCCACAGCGCCACTTCTGGCCACTTTCTGTATATGTGGTGCTGGGGAATTGAACCCGGGGCCTCATGTATATGAGGCAAGCTCTCTTGCCACTAGGCCATATCCCCAGCCCCCTTTTTAAAGTTTTTAAATAATTTTTGTTAAAAAAATATTTTTTTGCCAGTCCCGGGACTTGAACTCAAGGACTGAGTACTGTCCCTGGCTTCTTTTTGCTCAAGACTAGCACTCTACCACTTGAGCCACAGTGCTACTTCTGGCTTTTTCTGTATATGTGGTACTGAGAATTGAACCTAAGGCTTCATGAATGCTAGACAAGCACTGTACCACTAGGCCACATTCCCAGCCTTATTTGGAATTTTTAATAAAACTTGTTCCATTAGTTTAACTTCTTGGTAGCTTTTGTTTCTGTGTGAAAACTTGCATTAATAGTCTTTTTAAATGAGTTACTAAGGGAGCCATTTGAAATGATATAGCCATGTTTTATAAGCAATCACTTTCCTATGTTTGAAGGGCTTGTAATAATCCTTAAAAATGTTCACATTATGAAGTAATCTCTAGACATTGGTTGCAACTCCAGCATGAGGAAATGCTTGAGCTAAAGTGCCTTACCTCTATCTAGACTTTGGTGGTTTGAAACTGAGAATGCATTGAGACAGGAACAAGAACAAATAAAGTTATTTAATGTGGAATGTGATATTTAATGTGGAAGTATAACTTTAGTATCATTTTAAATGGGCCACTTTTCATTTATAGCTGAGTGTTAAACTTTTAAAAAAAGAATTTTAAATGGAGTAATCTCTTGTAGCAAATGGTACTCTTTATTTAACATTCTATCTTTCATGTCAAGATATTCCTTAATGTTAAAAATCTTGCCCATTTTCTTCATAGGACTTCCTGATCCATTTGCGAAGGTGGTAGTCGATGGATCTGGGCAATGCCATTCTACAGATACTGTGAAGAATACACTTGATCCAAAGTGGAATCAACATTATGACCTGTAGGTATAAATGATTAGTTTGAAGGGAAATAGGAAAATAATGTTCAGTGTAATATCTGAAGAGTCATGGGAATAACCTGTGCTTAATCTATGAAATAACTTTACCTGTACAGAAGGGGTATAAAACCCAATGAAAACCTACTTTTGTCTTCTTAATACTTGGCTTTGAAAGATGAGGTAGACTTGAAAATCCAATAAAAACAAAATGAAATTAGCTTACAATATAGAGATTCCTCAATGAAATAAAGACATTAATTCGCTTTAGGTCAATTATAGTTATAAAAATAGGAATTAGAATTGCTGGTATATAGATAGCTTCTTTAAATACTCTTTCTTAGATCTTCGATATTTCAATCATGGTATATGCACTTAAAAAAAAAAAAAAGCTATGTAGTACTATAAGGTTTTTAATGGAAAAAGTGTTCCTTGCCACTTTGAGCCACAGCTTCAGTTTCAGCTTCTGTTTCTGGTGGTTAATATGAAGTAAGTCTCACAGAGATTCCTGCCCAGGCTGGCTTTGAACCTCAATCTTCACATGTCATCCTCCTGACTAGCTAGAATTACAGGTGTGAGCCACCAATACCCAGCTTTCCCCTGCCCTATTCTTATTGCTGATTACTATTCTCAAGCTAACTGCCTTAATATATTTTTTATTCTGGTATTTTCTTCTGTTTCTGGATGCCTTGTTTATTTTAATAGCATCTCAGGTTTTGTTTGTTTGTTTTTTTTCCTTTTTTTGTGCTGGTCCTGAGATTTGAACTCAGGACCACACTCTGACTTGGCTAGTTCATGGCTGCTATTCTAACCTCTTAAGTCATGCCTCCAGTTCCACATTTTTCCTGGTTAATTAGAGAGAAGTATCTTGGGTTGCTCATTCTGAACCTAAGTCCTCAGATCTCAGCCTCCCGAGTACACGGGATTGTAGGTATAATCTACCATACCTGGCTGAAGAAAGGTTTCCCTGGTTGGGACTTTAAATTTTTTTTTTTTTTTTTGGCCAGTCCTGGGCCTTGGACTCAGGGCCTGAGCACTGTTCCTGGCTTCTTCCCGCTCAAGGCTAGTACTCTGCCACTTGAGCCACAGCGCCACTTCTGGCCGTTTTCTGTATATGTGGTGCTGGGGAATCGAACCTAGGGCCTCGTGTATCCGAGGCAGGCACTCTTGCCACTAGGCTATATCCCCAGCCCTTAAATTTTTTTAGTATTTAAACATTTCCTACCATAGAAGATGATTCAGCTTTTAAAAGTAATACCTTTTTGGGCTGGGGATGTGGCTTAGTGGTCGAGTGCCTGCCTAGCATGCATGAAGCCCTGGGTTCAATTCCTCAGTACCACATAAACAGAAAAAGCCAGAAGTGGCGCTGTGGCTCAAGTGGTAGACTGCTAGCCTTGAGGAAAAGAAGCTCAGGGACAGCGCCCAGGCCTTGAGTTCAAGTCTGGCAACACCACCACCAAAACCCCCCACAAAACCAAAACAACAATAACAACAACAACAACAACAACAAAGAATATACCTTTTCACCATGAGCACTTATACACTTCTTCCTTTCTGCCAGCCTTCCAGCATAGCTTTGTGAACCTTTTTCTTTGTCATTTGTTCCATGATTATGTGACTATGGTTATATAAATATTCAGTTGGGTCACATGATATATAAAAATTATTTTATTCCTCCATTGGTAATGTCTGTTGCTTTGTCTTAAAAAGTTATAGCCATGCTAGTAGGTATTATTTTGTAACTCATTGTGGTTTTGATTTGCACTTCCCTAAAGAGGAATGGTGTCAACCATTTTCACGTGCTTATTAAGTTTTATTTTTATTTTTATTTTTTTTGCCAGTCCTGGGGCTTGGACTCAGGGCCTGAGCACTGTCCCTGGCTTCTTCCTGCTCAAGGATAGCACTCTGCTACTTGAGCCACAGCGCCCCTTCTGGCCGTTTTCCATATATGTGGTGCTGGGGAATCGAACCGAGAGCTTCATGTGTAGGAGGCAAGCACTCTTGCCACTAGGCCATATTCCCAGCTCTATTACATTTTATTTTATAGCCAATAGTAACTGGCTGCTTATGGATTTTTCTCTTGTTTTCCAAGGTACAGTACTTTGGAGGGGAAAAGATCAGGGAAACACATTGGATTATTTTGTAAAATTTTTACCTCACATTGGCTAAATTTATTAATTGTATTTTAGCCAAAAATATCTTGAACATATCTGTCATATTTTGGTCTATATGTTAATACTGTATTCTATAGAAAATCTCTCAGGAAAGAATATCCTGAAGCTTATTAGTTATGGAGGATATATTTGTTAGTGTTATTGAGGTTTTAATTGGTCCTAATAGAGCCTAATATTTAATTTGAGCACGATTGGTGCTACCTATACTATTAGACACTGAGGAGGTTGAGGCAGGAGGAACACAAATTTGAGGTCAGCCTGGACTACATAGCAAGAATGCCCCCCCCCCCCCCAAATCTCAAAAAATGAGAAAGACTTTACTCTTTCCTTTATGTAGCTATCATGTATTATAGTCCAGGAGCAAATACTCGACTGTAAAATATCACAATATTTCTTATTAATTTCTAGCCTAGAAATATTTGGGAGAATATTTGTGACATATATACTTAAGTAATATAATACCATTAAGATTTTTTTTTTTAAGCAATTCAGACTATCTGAACCTTCAGCTTCTAGAAGGCTCATAATTGGAAAATGCCAATTACGAATTAATGTGGAACTTTGTCTTTTTCCTATCATGGTATATATAAAGAATATGGAGGTTGCAGGCTTGGCTCAGTTGGTAGACCACTAGCCAATGAGTGAAAGTGTCAGTCTGGGAATGTGACTTAGTGGTAGAGTGCTTGCCTAGCATGCATGAGCCCTGGGTTCAATTCCTCAGTACCACATACACATAAACAGAAAGAACTGGAAGTGGTGCTGTGGCTCAAGTGGTAGAGTGCTAGCCTTGAGGAAAAGAGGCTCAGGGACAGTGTCCAGGCCCTGATTTCAAGTTCCAGGAATAGGATATATATAGAATCGATATTTTAGCATGGCTACAAACCAGACCTACTAGTTGGGAAATTAATTTACTGTAATTTTTTTCTTTTTAATGTTAAGTTTGGGGGCTCTTCTTTTTCAAATTCTGAGATTCTGATGTATTATGTAGTAACATACTAAGAAAAATGTGGCATGACAAGCACTGGTGGCTCATGCCTGTAATCCTAGCTATTCAGGAGGCTGAGATCTGAGGATTGAGGTTCAAAGCCAGCCTGGGTAGGAATGTTCATGAGACTCTTGTCTGTAATAAACCACCAGAAAACCAAAAGTGTCACTGTGGCTCAAAGTGGTATAGTGCTAGCCTTGAGCAATAAAACTCAGGGACAGTGCCTAGTCTCTGAGCTCAAGACACATGACTGACCAAAAAAAAAAAAGATATGGTAGGTGTTCTTAAAAATTGCTTCTTGTATATTGAATACTATTTCAGCCAATATATTTGTAAGCAACAGACCAAATTCGAAGTAGCTTAATTTTTAGAAGGGAAAGTATTGACTTCCGTAATTAAAAGCCCAAGGATGAATGTTCTTTAGTCACAACTGGATGCAGGAGCTCAAATGAGCCTTCTAGTTTCTTATTTAAAAATTTGAGTCCTCACTTTATTAGCTTAGGCTTTTTATGTAATATTTGAATTTTTTCCAATAGTTTTGCTTTGTTGAATGATAATTTAAGATCAAGGTTGCTGGACCAAAAACTTGACCTCTTAGAGTCATTGAAATAGAGTTAGGTTCTACAGATATAATTATGTTATTAAATATGATTTTGCATGGGTTGATGCCATGTTAACAATTGGCTATGGTGAAACTTTTACATACGTGTAGACATATGCACAGACAAGTACAGTAACGCTTTTCCCTGCTCTGCTTGTCTGCAGGCAGTGAAGTGAAATCTGCAAGAGTCCTGCTCGCTCAAGGCCTGCATATAGGAAAGAAGCAGGGGAAAAGCGTTACAAACAGCATTTTGTTCTGCAGCATTAAAAAAGTATAACAGGTAGGTCAGATTTTTGGTCTGTCAGCCTTGACAATTCCCCTGGAAAGTCAACTAAGTCTTCTCTGAGGTAGTTGGTCATATCATTGAAATGTATTTAAACTATGACTATGATAAAAGTTGTTTTAAGATTTTTATTCTTGGAAAGAAGTAATTATTATAAACTCCCATAGTGTTTTAGCTACTAAAATAGCCTTTTTCTTATAGGAATTATTGCCTAGCCTAAGAGTGGCAGATAGGATATATCAAAAATTAATTTTAGGTATTTAAGGTTTAAAAACATTTATTATTCATATGAATTGATTGAAGTCAAATCATATTTTACATGTTTGATCCATACTGTGAATATTTTTGTGAATGTGGATTAAAAAGAATGAAAGAAAAATTTTATACTAGTTGTAACTACCAGGTTACTCATAGCCATTTTGTTTTTTAGGTATATTGGAAAATCTGATTCGGTTACAATCAGTGTATGGAATCACAAGAAGATCCATAAAAAACAAGGTGCTGGATTTCTTGGTTGTGTTCGTCTTCTTTCCAATGCCATCAACCGTCTCAAAGACACTGGTTGTGAGTAAATACTAGTGGTTTTTAACGAAATTATACACACACGAATAATTTTGTTGTAGGGGTGCAAAAACCCTGTATATGTCAGAAACTGGTAAAAATTCCTTTGTATTTACTTTGTGGACTCCTTTTTGGGAGGGAGGAGTTACTGCTATTTGAACTCAATGGTCATTGCTCAGCTTGGTTGCTTTGCTGGTGTTCTACCATCTGTATCATGTCTCCACCCTAGTTTTTGCTGGTTAATTGGGATATGGAGTCTTAGGGCTTATGCTGACTTCAAACTGCAACCTAATTTCAGTCTCCTGAGTGACTATGATTATTAAGCATACTGACACTTGGCTTCTAGTTATGGACTTAAAACAAAACAAAAAACATTTTAAATATGTGGAACCTGGAGCTTGACACAGAGTTTCCAGTGAATTTCCAAATATTAACAAGTGATTGATTCAGAAGTACAAAGATGTCAAATTATATATGTCTTTTAAAAGTAGGAGGTATGGCTGAAATGGTAAAGCAAACCATGATGCCTTGAATTCAAACTTCAGTACTACCAGAAACAAAAAACAAACAAAGGGGCTGGGAATATGGCCTAGTGGCAAGAGTGTTTGCCTCCTATACAAGAAGCCCTGGGTTCGATTCCCCAGCACCACATATACAGAAAATGGCAGAAGTGGTGCTGTGGCTCAAGTGGCAGAGTGCTAGCCTTGAGCAAAAAGAAGCCAGGGACAGTGCTCCGGCCCAGAGCCCAAGGCCCAGGACTGGCCAAAAAATAAAAAATAAAAAAATGCAGGGCTGGGAATATGGCCTAGTGGTAGAGTGCTTGCCTTAAGCTTCCTTTGTTTGTTTAAGGCTAGCACTGTAGCACCTGAGCCACAGTGCCACTTCAGCTTTTTTTTTTTTTTTTTGGAATTGAGTCTCATGGACTTTCCTGTCCAGGCTGGCTTTGAATTCTAATCCTCAGATCTTCTTGAATAGTAATAGCTAGGATTACAGGCCTGAGCCACCAGCTTCCAGCTTGCATATGCCTTTTAAGATTTCTTAGCACCTTTCTTTGGTTTTGTGAGATGGAAGTAAATTTAGGAGAATTATTATTATTATTATTACCCATGTGTGGGCGTAAACTCATGGCTTGGGCATGGTTCCTTAGCTTTGGCTCAAGGCTGGTGCTGTCCCATCTGAACCACACAGCCACTTCTGGCTTTTTTGAGTAGTTTATTGGAGATACAAGTCTTATAAATGTTCCTGATAAAAGTCTTATAAATGTTCCTGACTAGGCTGACTTTGAACCGCAATCCTCAGCCTCTTGAACAGCCAGGATCACGGGCATGAGCCACCAGTGCCTGGCTCATTATACCATTTTTATCTACAAATAATTTTCCTACACCTTTATAATAACAGTTTTTAAAAATTGAAAAAAAATATAAACTTAATCTAAAAAAATAAATAATCCTGGGCACCGGTAGCTCACACCTGTAACCCTAGCTACTTAGGAGGCTGAGATCTGAGGATTGTGGTTCAAAAGTCCATGAGACTCCAACTAACCATCAGAAAATGGGAAGTGGCATTGTGGTTCTAAGTGGTAGAGTGGTATCCTTGAGGAAAAAAGCTCAGGGTCAGTGCCTGGGCCCTTAGGTCAAACCCCACTACCAACCCCCCCCCCCCCCCAAAAAAAAAAGTATGATTCTTGTTTTAGCCGCAAATACACTAACAGTATAGAGAGGATGACATGCAAATTTGTGAGGCTTTCTATATATACACTTGCATGTGTTTGTGTATACACACATTAAAACAATGGCATAATATGTAAAACTATTGTGACACAATTAAAATTAAAGAAAAAAAGACATTTTGAGTGTACGTAAGGTAATTGTAGTATCAACTGTATCTCAGTTTTTCACCAACCTGGATAAAAGATAGAACAAGGTGAAGACATAAATGATTTTTGTAGGGCTGGGAATATGGCTTAGTGGCAAGAGTGCTTGCCTCGTATACATGAAGCCCTGTTTGATTCCCACCAGAAGTGGCACTGTGGCTCAAGCAGCAGAGTGCTAGCCTTGAGCAAAAAGAAGCCAGGGACAGTGCTTAGGCCCTGAGTTGAGTCCAAGGCCCAGGCTGACAAAAACAAAAACAAAAACGAAATGATTGTTATAATAAACTCTATTTAACATATATGTAATTCATGTAACCAAGCAGCAGTCCTTTTAGGAAGGTTTTTCCATGGAAATATGAATGGAAATAATCTTTTCCAATGTATTTGTTACTGTTATTTTTTTTTTAAACATGTTTCATGAAATCAGTCCTTATTTATTTTTTGCCAGTCCTGGGCCTTGGACTCAGGGCCTGAGCACTGTCCCAGGCTTCTCTTTGCTTAAGGCTAGCACTCTGCCACTTGAGCCACAGCACCACTTCTGGCTGTTTTGTGTATATGTGGTTCTGAGGAATCGGACCCAGGGCTTCATGTATACGAGTCAAGCACTCTTGCCACTAGGCCATGTTCCCAGCCCTACTGTTGTTATTATAAAATTCTTTTTTATAAAGCATAAAAAGTATCATTAGCCATTGTCATGGGATTTTAGCCTAGATGCTTATGCTAAACAAACTCACATAAAGTTTATAACATTTTAGATAAAATTTATCTAAGGAACATTGTGAGAAATATAAATTTAACTTTTAATGCTAAACTAAGATATGTTCTGCACTCCCCTCTACCTTCTTTTTTTGGTTAGGAGCGGGAATTGAACTTAGGCCTCATGAAGCCTCATGCTAGGCAAATGCTCAACACTTGAGCCACATCTCTGGCTGGAGATGATATCCCTCAGGGCCTTGCTTCTTGCTTAGCCTATTCTTCTCATGGCTAGCACTTGACCACTTGAGCCACAGTTCCACTTCTATTTTTTTTTTTTTGTCAGAGATAAGTCTCGTGGATTTGTCGGCTGGGACTGGTTTGGTTTGGCTTTGAACCTATGTCCTCAGATCTCAGCCTCTTGAATTGCTAGGATTATTGGAGTGAGCCACTAGCACCCAGTGAGATGATCTTTTTAAAATATAATCAGGTATGTCGGCCCATATAAATAAATATCAATTAGTAAAAAAGGAGAGGAAGAGGTTGTAGCTCAAGTGGTAGAGGGCTTACCTACCAAGTGCAGGGGCCTGGGTTCATTCTGCAGTACTAGGGGGAAAAAAGGCAAGGAGAGCAAATTGAAAAGTTGTGGTGCAGAAAAATTTAAAAGCATCTGAGAAATTTTTATATTTCTGGGTTGACAGGAATGACTTAACAGGAAAGCCATGTTGGAAAAGGTTTGCATTTAAAATGAACTGGTACATTACCCAACCACATAGGCTTAAAACTTACAGATCAAATGTCTGATATTATCCTTGGTTCACTTTACCCAACCTTTATTGAACCATAAACAGGTGTATGATCTCGTTAAAATGGGTACTGTTTTAATCTTTGGTGATTCAAAGGTGAAAAAGATGTATCCTGTACTCTGAGAAGCAAGGGCCAAGTCCTCCGCACACAAGGAGCATACCACATTGGAAGAACTGAATAGAAGAGGAAATTCCTCTGAAGAGCATTGTATAGCCAATTTAGTAGCATCTGTTTATTTTGCAAAGGGAGAAATGTAATTTTGGCTGACTAGGCAGGGATTTCTACTAAGGGGCACACAGTTTCCTTTCTGCTGCTTATAAATGTTTCATTGAAAATTTATTTGACCTTGGTGATGTGCAGCAATATTAATCAATTTTTTATTGAGTACCTGATGCCGTGTTCTACCAGGGTGGAGTTGAAAATGTAAAGACTGAGCTATGATCTCTCCTTTCATCAACTGGTGTTATTTTAGGTGGTATACAGCTGGTAAAAGAACTCAGCTATATAAGTGCTGTAATCAAAGTAAAACCAAGATGTTGTAAGTGACATTGTTTATTATAATTTTGACAGCCAGACTCTTGAGAGCCAGACTAGCATTCTACTTTTTTATAGATGAGGCATCTGAGAAAAACATGAGTTGTCCCTAAATGATTAATGGTGGTACTAACTCAAACACATCATAATTTTTCTTGGCTTTTTATTTGACTTATTGTGTGTGTACATCCTTTGAAATGGTTAGATAGAAAATAATGACAACAGTATTGAACCCTTACTATGTCAGGCCCTCTTATAGTATATAAGGTGGCTTTAACTTTTTGGTCATTTTTATGTAATTACAAGTGTATGTAACTTATTTAATGTTGTTGGCAATTTAATACAAAAGTATTGCATAGCTTTTGGAATCTGAGTTCATCAAAACATGTCTAGGTATTTATACTAATTGTGTAGTTATTTTTAAATATTTATAATTAAAATGATTAATTTTTTAAATGATAGGTCTGGTTTCCAATAGTTTGTCAAATTTTACTGTCATTATAGATGTTGGAAGTTCTGATACTAGCTAACTTTTTAATTTTGTTGTTGTTAATTTGAAATAGATCAGAGGTTGGATTTATGCAAACTGGGGCCAAATGACAATGATACAGTTAGAGGACAGATAGTAGGTAAGTGCGGAACTTAATAGGAATTCTAGCTTCATTAAAACTGCTCTAAAATCTAAATACCTTTTAAATCAATATCATTATAGCTTTGTTGCATGAATAAACTGTCATGTAAAATGCTAAAAAAATTGTTAATTAAAAGAAAACCTTAATGTTAAAAAAATAGTTCCTTGTGTTATAGAAAACTGTTGATCCCTTAGGAAGGAATTCTCTCAAAATATTCAAATGTACTAGAACACTGAGCTTGACTTTGTAGATAGAATTAACAGTTGATTACTGTATATTAATTTTTTTTGTTTTTTGGTTTTTTTTTTGGCCAGTCCTGGGGCTTGGACTCAGGGCCTGAGCACTGTCCCTGGCTTCTTTTTGCTCAAGGCTAGCACTCTACCACTTGAGCTACAGCGCCACTTCTGGCCATTTTCTATATACGTGGCGGTTGGGAATTGAACCCAGGGCTTCATGTATACGAGGCAAGCACTCTTGCCACTAGGCCATATTCCCAGCCCCTTGTTTTTTTTTTTTAAAGGTTACTTAGCCAAGCTAGATGGTAGAGCCCACTTTGGATTCTCAATCTCCTGCTTCCAAGTTTATAGTGGTGGTTTTATAGTACACTGGATGATGATGTGCTGTTAAACCACAGGAATCGTAAGTTTGCCTAATTATCAGAATCTAGTGTAATTTTTAAAGTATAGATTATCAAGAGTAAACCTGAATTAATGTGAGGCTTTCAAACTGCATGCACACGAGTATGCTATGTCTCTTTTTACTTTTAGTAATGATCTTGCATTGCCCCATTACAATGGTAAAAAAGGAATTACGATTTCTTCTCCATGAATATGGCAAAATGTAGGGAAAAAAACCTACTTACCCAGCGCTGGTGGCTCATGCCTGTAATCCTAGCTACTCAGGAGACTGGGATTTGAGGATCACAGTTCAAAGCCAGCCTGGGCAGGAAAGTTATGTGAAACTCTTATCTCCAATTAACCACCAGAAAACTGGAAGTGGCGCTGTGGTTCAAAGTGGTATAGGCTAGCTTTGAGCAAAAGAACTCAGGAACAGTGCCCAAATGTTCAAGCTTGACCAAAAAAACCCCAAACCTACAGATTCTTAATACCACTCTTAAAGAGAAGAATCCATGGTCAAATTACAGATAGTAGTAAAAAACAAAGAATTAATTCTGAAGTATTAAATTGAGTTAGACAGATGTCTTCTAAATATGGATATTTTAGATTGTAATAGTTCTTTCTAGTTTTATCAATCTTAATCATCTTTCTGTTGTTTAATAGTAAGTCTTCAGTCCCGAGACCGAATAGGCACAGGAGGACAAGTTGTGGATTGCAGTCGTTTGTTTGATAACGATTTACCAGACGGGTAAGCCAAAATCACTAAAAACCATAAATATGTAGGTAATATCCTTTAATAACAAATGTTGGTACTTACTATATACTTTAGAAAGTTGCTTTGATTAATTCCAGAATGTAGGTTTTTTTTCTTCTGTTTGGAAAATGAGAGGAACATCATCTGCCTTTTTGGCTTGGGATAATGACTGTAACTTACCTAAGTGTAGGCACCATCTGCTTTTTGGGGGAGGCATACTTTCACAAAATTATGGACAGGAAAACACTCAACAGATTATGTAACAATTTAAACAACTGATGATAACTTGATTGAGAGATTTTCTGCATCAACTGAGCTATGTAATGCACATGTGGGAATTAAAATTTTTGTTTTGGAAATTTGATTTGCTTTTCAAAATTACTGTTGGACTATGCTTTGTCAAAGCAGCATGTGATAAGTTCACAAATCAAGCAGGCAAATTGTAATTATAATCACAAGGAAAAATTCCCTAGAATCTCTTTGTTCTCTTTTTTAATATCTCCAGAGGTCAGCCAGTACTTTGGTGGCTATATTGACACATTACACATTTCAATCATTATTTGCCTCTTTTATTAGATGAATTGAACAGAGTTGAGGGACTTTAAGCCTTTAAGTCAGGCCTGGTGACTCACACCTGTAATCCCAGCAAACAAACAATTACAACAAAGTAAATCCCAAAGAGCTGAGGACAAAATGGGGTACTTTATTTTTACAAAATTAGTTGCCAGGCAGGTGGCTCACGCCTGTAATTCTAGCTACCCAAGAGGCTGATGTCTGAAGATCGAGGTTCAAAAAAGCCAGCCTCAGCAGGAAAGTCCAGGAGACTCTTATCTCCAATTAACTACTTAAAGGAAATTGTACTGTGGCTCAGAGTGGTAGATCATTAACATTGAGCACAAAATCTCAAGGACAGTGCCCAGGCCTGAGTTTAAGCCCTAGGACTGGAAAAAGAAAACCTCTAGAAATGTACTTTTCTAATGAATCTTAATTTTTTAATTATAATTTTTATACTAAGTGGATTCTAATTCTAGTCTTCTACTTATTTTTAAGGTCTTTTAAAGACCTTGACTAATTTGTTAATTTCCCCTCCCTCCCTCCCTCCCTCCCTCCCTCCCTCCCTCCCTCCCTCCCTCCCTCCCTCCCTCCCTTCCTTCCATCTTAGGGCTTGAACTCAGGGCCTGGGCACTGTCCCTGAGCTTCTTTTGCTCAAGACTAGCACTCTACCACTTGAGCCACAGGCCACTTCCAGCTTTTTTCTGTTTGTGTTACTGAGGAATAGAACCCTAGGCTTCATGCATGCTAGGCAAGCACTATACCACTAGGCAACATTTTCAGCCCCCATATACTTTAGTTTTGACAGTACTGAGTTTGAACTCAGAGCCTCATACTCGCTAGACAGGTACTCTGCCATTTGAATCATATTCATAGCCTTTTTTTACTCTTTTACTGTTTGGATAGGGTCTTGAATTTTGGCAGTCTGTCTGCCTTAGGTTTCCAGCCTCCCCTGTAGCTGAGATTTTTGTTGAGATGACTAACATTTTCACTGGGCTGGCCTTGAATTATTGCAATTACAGATGTGTACCATTATGCTCATCTGCATGCGCGTGTGCACACACACACACTTAAACAGATGGATGCACAGAAGGAATGCATATACACATTTTTTGGTGTGTCAGTAAATGGGACTGAAATCATGGCCCTCAGATTTCAGCTGCCTGAGTAGTTAGGATTACAGATGTGAGCCACTGGTATTCATTCCCCCCAAAGTTTGGGCGAATATTTATGTAAATTTTAGAGTTACGGGGATTATTGAAAAATTCTCTAGAGTTTGGCTGATGGATAATGCTTGTTGTACCTCAGTGTAAATATTTCAGAAATTCAGAATTCCATAAAACATTTGCAGTTCAAAAATAAGCTGCAGGGCTGGGAGTATGGCCTAGTGGCAAGAGTGCTTGCCTCCTACACATGAAGCTCTCAGTTCGATTCCCCAGCACCACATATATGGAAAACGGCCAGAGGGGGCGCTGTGGCTCAAGTGGCAGAGTGCTAGCCTTGAGCGAGAAGAAGTCAGGGATGGTGCTCAGGCCATGAGTTCAAGGCCCAGGACTGGCCAAAAAAAAAAGCTGCATTGATCTTTTGATTTGGCATACCAGATTTGTGATGACAATAGTTTCCTAGTTTAGTAAAACTCACTGAAAACATTCCATGTTTCATCTTCTTATGAGTACCTATTAATGCTTTACCTCACAATATTTTTTATTTAAGCTGGGAAGAAAGGCGAACAGCCTCTGGTAGAATCCAGTATCTAAACCACATAACAAGAACTACGCAATGGGAGCGCCCAACACGGTAAGAACATACAGATATTTTGCACAGATTGTGCTAGTCACCTTCCTGAATTGCCTTTCTTTCTTTCTTTCTTTCTTTCTTTCTTTCTTTTTTTTTTTCGGCCAGTCCTGGGGCTTGGACTCAGGGCCTGAGCACTGTCCCTGGCTTCTTTTTGCTCAAGTCTAGCCCTCTGCCAACTTAAGCCATAGTGCCACTTCTGGCCTTTTTCTGTATATGTGGTGCTGAAGCACTCTTGCCACTAGGGCATATTCCCAGTCCTCCCTGAATTACCTTTCTATTTATCAACTTTACTAGATTTCCTGCCTTGGCTCATGCTGCTATGTAAATTATTAGATCCTAGAGCAAGGTCTGTTGTGTATTGAAAATGTAACTGATTCAGTAAAGATTATTTTGATGGGTCATCCAGCTACAGTAACCTCCAAGGTCTGTAGTGGCACCCAATAAATATTAAACCAGTTAAGTGAATAGGTTGAATGTTTTTTATTACTGACTATATGTATTGGTATTTGAGTATTCCTGGGGGGCTGTTACCAAATATGTACAGGAACTTCCTTTCTTGGAGTCAAATAGGGGATGATTATATTATGTCATGTCCAAGTAAGGCCTGTGATCAGAATAAAAGCCATAGAGAGGGCACCTAACTGTGGGTGAGCAGTAAGGAGATGATGAAATTTGCAAGAGAAAACTCTGAAGGTGGTAATTCTCTGAACTAAACCTTGAAGAATGGAAGATACAGTTTCTTTCTTTATGAAGATTAATGTATAAAGACAACAGATGCAAGATAGTTTTTGGAAACTAAAAGGTGATTTTAAAGTAGTTTAGACTAAATAAGATAAGTGCCTTAATTCCTCTTTGCCTTTTTAAAATAAGAATACGTATATATGTGTGCATGCACACACGCAAGAAAGAGTGTATGTGTATGTTTTAGGGAAGGCCATTTCCTTCTAACTCATTAAGCTAATAATATCAACTTTAGTTTCTGCACACGTAAAATATTATAAATGCTTAAAAATGAACTTAAATTTTTTTTTTGTGCCAATCCTGGGTCTTGAACTCAGGGCCTGGGTGCTGTCCTTGAGAGTTTTTTTGTTCATGGCTACTGCTCTATCACTTCAGCCTATCTCTACTTCTAGCTTTTTTGGTGTTTAATTGGAGATAGCACAGACTTTCTTCCTGGCCTGGCTTTGACCCATGATCCTCAGATCTCAGCCTGAGTAGCTCAGATTATACGTATGAGCCACCAATACCTGGCTAAAAATGAACTCTTTTTTTTTTTTTTTTTGGCCAGTCCTGGGACTTGGACTCAGGGCCTGAGCACTGTCCCTGGCTTCTTCCCGCTCAAGGCTAGCACTCTGCCACTTGAGCCACAGCGCCGCTTCTGGCCGTTTTCTGTATATGTGGTGCTGGGGATTCGAACCTAGGGCCACGTGTATCCGAGGCAGGCACTCTTGCCACTAGGCTATATCCCCAGCCCTAAAAATGAACTCTTAAAGATAGTCATGGTGAAAATGTCAATACTCGGGCTGGGAATATGGCCTAGTGGCAAGAGTGCTTGCCTTGTATCCATGAGGCCCTGGGTTCGATTCCCCAGCACCACATATACAGAAAATGGCCAGAAGTGGCGCTGTGGCTCAAGTGGCAGAGTGTTAGCCTTGAGCGAAAAGAAGCCAGGGACAGTGCTCAGGCCCTGAGTCCAAGCCCTTGACTGGCAAAAAAAAAAGATATACCCAGGAGACTAAAGTTGAAGAATGGTGAGTTTGAAGGCTATCTTGGACTATGGAATGAATTTGAGACTACCTGGGCTATATATAGGATCCTGCCTCTAAAAATAAAAATTGTATCACAGCAAAGCCCCCTTAAATCATGAATGTGTGTTAACTCTCAAAAGTAAAATTAAATTGAAAAGAGAACTTTCTGTGAAAATTACAGTAGCCTGGAAACTCCTTAAAGACATGAGCTAGTTTCTGTCTGTTAGTCAGTAAACATTGAGCTATTGAGGGTTATGCACTGGTTAGTGGACATAATTATACTACAGAACAAGCTAGATGGGCTGGGATATGGCCTAATGGCAAGAGTGCTTGCCTTGTATACATGAAGCCCTGGGTTCGATTCCTCAGCACCACATATATAGAAAAGGCTAGAAGTGGTGCTGTGGCTCAAGTGGCAGAGTGCTAGCCTTGAGCAAAAAGAAGCCAGGGACAGTGAGTGCTCCCGCCCTGAGTTCATGGCCCAGGACTGGCCAAAATAAATAAATTAAAAGAAGCCAGGGACATTGCTCAGGTCCTGAGTCCAAAGCCCAGGACTGGCAAAAAAAAAAACAAAAACAAAATGTAGGGGCTGGGAATATGGCCTAGTGGCAAGAGCGCTTGCCTCCTACACATGAAGCTCTCGGTTCGATTCCCCAGCACCACATATATGGAAAACGGCCAGAAGGGGCGCTGTGGCTCAGGTGGCAGAGTGCTAGCCTTGAGCGGGAAGAAGCCAGGGACAGTGCTCAGGCCCTGAGTCCAAGGCCCAGGACTGCCCCCCCCCCCAAAAAAAAAAAACCAAAAAAAAAAAAGTTAAAAGAATGTAAAGAAATATTTAAAAAATATATTTGGGCTAGGAATATGACCTAGTGGCAAGAATGCTTGCCTCGTATACATGAAGCCCTGGGTTCGATTCCTCAGCACCACATATATAGAAAACGGCCAGAAGTGGTGCTGTGGCTCAAGTGGCAGAGTGCTAGCCTTGAGCAAAAAGAAGCCAGGGACAGTGAGTGCTCCCGCCCTGAGTTCATGGCCCAGGACTGGCCAAAATAAATAAATTAAAAAAAAATAAACAAGCTAGGCAAAAGCATGTGTGTGCACACGCATGCTGGTATTGGACCTTGAACTCAGAGCCCGGGCTCTGTCCCTGAGCTTTTTTTGCTCAGGGCTAGCACTCTCCCACTTTAGCCATGGCTCCACTTTTGGCTTTTTTGGTAGATTTTTGGAGATGAGTCTCATAGACTTTTGTTTTTGGGCTGGGTTTGAATGACGATCCTCAGGTCTTAGCCCCTTGAGTAGCTAGGAATACAGGTATGAGCCACTAGCACTTGGCTTAAATTCCCTTCTTTTCAGTAACTATTCCAGTGGAGGAAGACGAAGAAAAGAGTGCAAAATTGAACACAATGATTGATCCCTGTAATCCTAGCTACTCAGGAGAGGGAGACTGGGAAGACTGAAGTTCAAGACAGCCTGGGCAAAAACTTAGCAAGACCTGTTTAAAAAATAACCAAAGCAAACAGGGCTGGAAGCATGATTCAGAGTGCTAGAGAGCCTGCTTAACAAGCACAAGGCCCTGAATTCAAACATCACTACTGCCAGCAAAAGAGCGATTTAGGAGTACTAATGAAGTGGTAGAGCATTTGTTAGCAATCATGAAGCTCTGAGTTCCAATGCCAGAATTTCCAAACAAAATCCAAAACTCACAAAAGGTATAAATAAGATAACAAATTATCAGAGAGATGCTATTCTGAGGAAGTAAGACAAGGTACATTTGCTTCCCAACTTGTGATTGAGGCTCTGTAAAATAAATACATCATAAGTTGGAAATACCTTGAGTCAAAAATTTGTGTAGTATGCTTAGCCTTTACCTTTTCAACATGGACTACTATAGAGACTACTCTATAGACTACTCAACGTAGACTACTCATGATTATGTGGCTGACTGGGAGCTGTAGCTCACTGCTCTTGTTCAGCAGTGAGAGAGTATCCATCATGCTAAAGCTATCACCATAAAAATGTGAAGTACAGCTTCTACTCAAAACTGATCACGACAATATTATATAGTAAAATATATTAAGTTGGGGACCATCTCTACTGTTGAATAACTAAGGTGGCCTTTTTAGATGGAAAGATTGAAGGAATATCCTACAAAGACAATGTTTATGTAAACTATGATTTGAATGACATAAGAATAAGAGTATTCTGGTGGAAACAAAGTACCATTTCTAATTATTACAGGTGAAATGACTTTGGAAGATTATCAGTGTGGCAGAAGCCAAATGGGAAGAATGATGGGAAATTGGGTCTAAGGGTCAAGTTACACTTTGAAAACCACCACTCACATCTTCAAATATGTATGAATCTTATGTAAAATACAGTTAGAATCAGTATAATACTACTTAAAAAGACAATTGAGAGAGAGGCACTGAGTAGAAGCTCCAGAACTGGCTCACAAAAAAGATGTTATTAACATACTTATTGCTTGAGTTTCCTTGGTGCCTAGTTGGACTTGATTTTACCAGAGTTCTTGAAATCATATTTTAGTCCTTCTACTTTCTTTTCTTTTTTTTTTTTTTTTTTTTGGCCAGTCCTGGGGCTTGGACTCAGGGCCTGAGCACTGTCCCTGGCTTCTTTTTGCTCAAGGCTAGCACTCTGCCACTTGAGCCACAGCGCCACTTCTGGCCATTTTCTATATATGTGGTGCTGGGGAATTGAACCCAGGGCCTCATGTATACGAGACAAGCACTCTTGCCACTAGGCCATATCCCCAGCCCAGTCCTTCCACTTTCTGACATAAGTGACTCTTACCATAATATGACCTGTCTGTCTAGCAAACTCTTCCTTTTTTTTTTTTTGCCAGTCCTGGGGCTTGGACTCAGGGCCTGAGCACTGTCCCTGGCTTCTTTTTTGCTCAAGGCTAGCACTCTATCACTTGAGCCACAGCACCACTTCCGGCTTTTTCTATATATGTGGTGCTGGGGAATCGAACCCAGGGCCCCAGGGCTGTATGTATGGGAGGCAAGCACTCTACCACTAGGCCATGTCCCCAGCCATACTCTTCCTTTTTATATACCTAAATTGATAATGTTTTCTTTGTTACTCTTCAATAGACCAGCATCTGAATATTCTAGTCCTGGCAGACCTCTAAGCTGCTTTGTTGATGAGAACACTCCAATTGGTGGAACAAATGGTGCAACATGTGGACAGTCTTCAGATCCCAGACTGGCTGAGAGGAGGGTCAGGTCACAACGACATAGAAATTATATGAGCAGGACCCATTTGCATACTCCTCCAGACCTACCAGAAGGCTATGGTAAGTCATTTAGCTCAGAAAAAGAGAGAGTTTGGTTTGCTATTTCAGCTTGCTATGAAAGTCACAAAACAAATGGGAAAAAAAAGTTATTAAGGGTTGGGAATATGGCTTAGTGGTAGAGTGCTTTCCTAGCATGCATGAACCTCTGGGTTTGATTCCTCAGTACTACATAAACAGAAAAAGCTGAAAGTGGTGCTGGGTCTCAAGTGGTAGAGTGCTAGTCTTTTTTTTTTTTTTGTCAGTCCTGGGCTTTGGGCTCAGGTCCTGAGCACTGACTGTCCCTGGCTTCTTTATGCTCAAGGCTAGCACTCTGCTACTTGAGCCACAGCGCCACTTCTGGCCGTTTTCTATATATGTGGTGCTGGGGAATCGAACCCAGGGCTTCATGTATACGAGGCAAGCATTCTTGCCACTAGGCCATATTCCCAGCCCCAAGAGTGCTAGTCTTGAGCACAGAGAGGCTCAGGAACACAGCCCAGGCCCTGAGTTCAAGCCCCAGGGCAGGCAAAAAAGAAAAAAGAAGTTATTAAGCTGGGTGCCAGTGGCTTATGTTTGTAATCCTAGCTACTCAGGAAAACTGAGATCTTGAGGATCGCAATTCAAAGCCAGCTTGGTCAAGAAAGTCTGTGAGACTCTGACCTCAAAACACCAAAAAAGTGGCAAGTGGAACTGTGGCTCAAGTGGTAAAGTGCTAGCCTTGTGCCCAAAAGCTCAGGATCAGTGGCCGGGCCCTGAGTTCAAGATCCAGAACCAGTACCCTGCCTCCTCCCCCAAACCCCCTAGGTTTAGGAATTCTCTATAAAGATAAAAGTAAATATGGAATCTCCCAACTTCAAAGTCTTTGAGGTAGTTAAAAGACTACCCCACCAACTGTTTAATCTTGGGCTAATCAGTTAACCTTAGGATTTGTGTGTTTTTAATGAAGTATGATGAATACTTAATCACAAAGACATTGTGAGAAGCATATGAAATGAATTTACTTTGCAAATAAGCACTCTATAAAGGTAAAGGGTATTGTTGGTAAGATTAATTTTAACTCAGACCTCCAGTGTGATTTTCTGATCAAACATTGAGAGATCATATCAAAGGCAAATGGGATTATAGCATTATATAGTTTTGGTTATCTGAGTGGCTTGTAAATGACTTATTTTCCTTTGTATAAGATAATTTTAATCTTAAATTTTCCTAGCATTTTAGAATTTTATGTGGAAGATTATGTGAATCTTCTTTTAATTAAATCTACCACTTTGAATTGATCATAAATTGAGGACACTCACATATTATGAATAGTTTACTTGTTTGCTAAAGCTAGTAATCAAGTTACAACTTTGTTAATGGTGACACCTAATGACTAAAATTAGGAATTGTCTTATCTAAGTTGTATTTAATTTTTACTCTAGAATATTTTTAAAACTATTTTAATACATGATTCTAATTTTATTCTAAAATATATTTTAGCTCTTTGGCAAACTTTGTCTACTAACAGTGATGTGCCTCACAGATTAGCTTACAGCACAGTGATGATTGCAGTATGGGAAACAGATTAACCTGGCTTTACCATATTACACTGAGCATGTTATTTAACCCACATGAACCTTGACTTTATATTCTATAAAAAGGGAAAATAACAATCCCAGCTGTATAGATTTGTTGCATGAATAATGTATATAATCTCATTTGAAGTGCTGGACCTGTGTCCGGCATGGAAAGCACTTAGTAAAATTTAGCTATTGTTAATATTCAGACCTAAGAATAAAATATTTTTTGTGGTCTTGGAGATTACAAAGGATATAGTATGGAGTAGGGGTACTTTTACAGTATTTGTGTCATGTGGATTTAAAAAATACATATATAGGTCCAAGACTGGGACTCAAACTTGGTATCTGATGCTTTTGCTCACTGGCTGGTACTCTTACCATTTATTTGCCTCCAACTCCAATGTATTTTCTGTGAACCACAAAAAGTAGGTGCTAAAGCAGAAATTATTGTTGCTGTATTCAGCATTTTTTTTCCTTCTAGAGCTGGGGATTAAACTGAAGCTCTCTTTCATGCTAGGCAAGAACTTTACTACTGAGTTACATTCATAACCTCTGCAGCTGTCATCTAAAAGTAGTTTTAAATATTTTTACACTTGCAACTTTTTTTCTCAAAGTTTTAGCAAGGATTTATTTTATTATAACCAGGTTAAAATAGGGGAGAAATAGAAAAAGAGACAAACATTTTCTGCGGTTTGTTCAGCGAATGTGAGTTAAAGACTCCACATTGATAACTTTGCTAACTTTTTAATGTTTAAAATTAAGTTTACTGACTTTTTTGTGGGGCTTGGGTACTGTCCCTGAGCTGCTTGAGCCACAGTGCCACTTCTGGCTTTTTCTGTTTATGTGGTACTGAGGAATTGAACCCAGGCCCAGGGCTTCATGCATGCTAGGCAAGCACTCTACCACTTAGCCACATTCCCAGCCCAAGTTTGTTGACTTTATTCTACTAAAGAACATTAACAATAGTTTTATTGTCATACATCTTAAAGTTTCCCATTTAATTTTGTTAAAACTCATTCTTTTGCTTAAGACAAAAGAGAAACCTTTTAAAGATACTTTTTTTTTTTTTTGGTCAGTTCTGAGGCTTGAACTTGGGGCCTGGACACTGTCTCTGAGCTCTTTTTGCTCAAGGCTAGCACTGCCACTTTGAGCCACAGATCCACTTCTTAAAGATTCTTTCCTTTACTCTGACTTGTCTTCCCAAGGGCTTTGAGCTCATCATTTCACCTTGACCTTTTCTCCTTTGTGTGCACATTTCATCTTTAGCCCTTCCCAACTTGGTTATTGTTCTATCTTCACCTGTTCATGACTGTGCAGTATACCTTTTTTTGGTTAGGTTTTCCCAAATGTAGGCTTGTTTTAGTTTTGAGACAGATCTTTCTTGTCTAGGCTGGCCTGGAATTTGCTATGTAGCTCAGGCTAACCTGAATTTTTTTTTTTTTTTGGCCAGTCTTGGGGCTTGGACTCAGGGCTTGAGCACTGTCCCTGGCTTCTTTTTGCTCAAGTCTAGAACTCTACCACTTGAGCCACAGCGCCACTTCTGGCCTTTCTGTTTATGTGGTGCAGAGGAATTGAACCCAGGGTTTTATGCATTCAAGGTGAGCACTCTACCGCTAAGCCACATTCCTAGCCTGAAATTCTTAATGCTGTTTCTATCTCTTTGAGTACAGTACTAAGGAGGTGCTATCACACTTAAGCTCAGATGTCTGTAAAAATAGAGAGAACTGCTAGGCACTGGTGGCTCACCCTTGTAATCCTAGCTACTAAGGAGGCTGAGCTCTGAGGATCACAGTTCTAAGCCAGCCCCAGCAGGAAACTCCATGAAACTCTTAGCTCCAATAAACTATTCAGAAGAAACCTGAAGTTGCACTGTGGCTTAATGGGTGGTGTGCTAGCTTTGAGTAAAAGCAAGCTTAAGGACAGTACCTAGGCCCTGAGTTCAAGCTTCAGGACTGGCAAAAAAGGAAAGAACTAAGTTTGGGTATAAATTAGCATAATGAAAAAACATTAGCTTCCACACTCTAGAAAATTCAGAGGTAGGCAGCTAGTTCCTTTGAGCCTTTTGTTTCACAGAAGAAAGATAATTTCTTTATCTTTTGTCTTGTTTAATTACTAGTGTTGTAATAGTCTTGTTTCCTGTTTTCAATTAGCAAACATTGCAGCATGTTTAGTATTTTAGTCACACTATAAGTTTAGTTAGCTTTTAGATAGCTGGTCTGCAATCCTTATCACTATATGTAAAGTTGCTTCTTGAGAGAGAAAAAATGATTTGTGAGGCCTTTTTTTTTGGCCAGTCCTGAGGCTTGGACTCAGGGCCTGGGCACTGTTCCTGGCTTCTTTTTGCTCAAGGCTAGCACTCTACCTCTTGAGCCACAGTGCCACTTCCAACCTTTTCTGTTTATGTGGTGCTGAGGAATTGAACCCAGGACTTCGTGCATGCTAGGCAAGCACTCTACTGCTAAGCCACATTCCCAGCCCTTGTGAAGCCATTTTTTAATAATAAAATAAAATAGACTGGTAATTTGTGGATTTTACCTATTAGCATGTCAGCCTGGTATAACTGGTGATTCGGACAATCTGAATGTTTTTATTACAAGTTTTCTTTACTTTACAGAACAGAGGACCACACAGCAAGGTCAGGTATATTTCTTACATACTCAGACTGGTGTGAGCACATGGCACGATCCAAGAGTGCCTAGGTAAGAGCATATTTTAAGAATTCTGTCTGCATACCCATTTTATTTTTAAAAATATTTAATTTTAAAAATAATTACTAAAGTTGAGCTCTTTCTGACAGTTTAGTTTGATATTTAGTAGAAAGTACCTTTCTGAAGTCTGACCCCAGTTTCCCCTTTTAGTCTCCAGCCTTCTGCCCCTCATTACCCTTTAAAAAAGTAGGAGATAACATATAAAACAATACTCTGAGCTTCACCAATGGTAAAGCACTTGAGTCTGACCCTTAGGCCCACAAAATAAATAAGTAAATATAAAATAAGATAGTGTAGGTCAGGCATTGTGGGGCATGACCTCAGCACTCAGGAGAAGCATGTGGGAAGTAGTTCAAGGATCCTGAGTTTGAGGTTACCTTGGGCTACAGGAGAAGACTGTTGGTGGTAGAGCATCAGCCTTGAGCAAAAAAGCTTGGAGACAGCACCCAGGCCCTCAGTTCAAGCCCCAGGACCAGCAAGCAATCAAGAAAAAACAACCATTTAGGTCCCAGTGGTTCATGCCTATAATCCTAGCTAGCTATGCTGGAGGCTGAGATCTATCTGAGGATCTCAGTTTAAAACTGGCTCAGACAGGAAAGGCTGTGACTCTTATCTCCAATTAAGTCACAGAAAAAGCTGGAAGTGGTGCTCTGGCTCCAGAGGTGGATGGAGTGCTAGCCTTGAGCAAAAGGAGCTCCAGGACAGAGCGCAGGCCTAGAGTTCAAGCCTCAGGACCAGCAAGAAAATCGGTTCTTATTTTTAGGACCATAATTTCAGTAACATTTCTCATTTTGCTTTGTTGGAGACCTTAAAATTACTCTTGGAATGCACATTTATTTACACAGATTTCATGACCTAGTAAACAAAGAATTGCTGGGAAATTTTAGAAAACATTTAATTCGTTCTATCACTGGCACTTGTAAAACTATATTTTCTGTCAGATATAGTTTGTGTTGGCAAATACTGTGATGCCTTTTATATTAATTTAAAATCTATATTACATCAAAGCCCAGGAACTTACTAAAATTGTCGACTGTGTGATAAATTCTTCCTAGCCATTTATGGATTGGGTTTTGAATATGTGAGTTTGTTAAGCCATTGGGAATTAAAGATTCCAGCTAAACATCTCAAGTTCCTGAAACAATACATTTTCTCAGACTTTGTGGAATTGTTCTGTGTCATTTATACTTGCTTGGCTCAGCAGGCCCAGCCATGAGGTATTTTTTATTTTATATTTGTTTTTGCAGGGATCTTAGCAACATCAATTGTGAAGAGCTTGGTCCTTTGCCTCCTGGATGGGAGATCCGTAATACCGCAACAGGCAGAGTTTATTTCGTTGACCATAACAACAGAACAACACAGTTTACTGATCCTCGACTTTCTGCTAACTTACATTTAGTTTTAAAGTAAGTTTTTGAAACATTACATGTTAAAATATCAGTCTGAACAAGAGGAAATTTAGAGCTGTTTTTAATAATAAATATTATACTTGAACTTATACTTTTATTGACCAGACTTGATTTAAGAGTGTGACAAATTTTACTCTGACATAGGATTAAATCTCACCATGCTTAAAAAGAAACCAGCCCTAAAATGTTAGTAGAAGTGTGTGTTGAGAGTGCTCAAGTGAGAAGGCCTTTCACAGAGGTGATAACGTCACATGAGAACTTGAGGCTGAACAGGACATTGCAACACAACTATTATTAGTAGCTAACATGTCAGTAGCATTTACTATGTGCCAAGTGTTCTTTGTACTTTGCATATATTAGTAACTTCCTCATCGGGAAAACTGAGGTACTTACTGCCGTTGGTGCAGATGAGCAAACTAAAGCATAGAGGTTGACTTTTCTCTGGGTTGTGTGGCAGGAAGTGGTCAAGTCTAGATTCATAACCAGATACCCTGACTTTAGTCTGCTGTTAACCACTATACTGAACATTTGTGTATTATTTGCCTCCTTTTCTTTTCTATCTAGCTGCCTAGTGTTTTCCTAACTTCATTGTTTACTGTTACTTCCTTCTGAGAGGGTAAAGGGAGAAGGGGATAAAAGAAAACGTCATTACTAAGCAGTGTAGCAGTGTAGCAAAGAATGTGTGTATGTGCGTTCCCTGATCTTTGGCCTTGAATTCAGGGCCTGTGCATTGTCCCTGAGCTTTTTTGCTTAAGGGTAGTTTCTCTTTTCTTTTTTCTGTTACAAAGAAGCTTAATGTCCTCTCTAACCTAGTACTCCACTACTTGAGCTACAATCCTGCTTCTCGCTCTTTTGGTGGTTAATTGGAGATAAGCGTCTCACAGACTTTCTTAGCTGTACTGGCTTAAAAAATGATCCTTAGATTTCAGCCTCCTGAGTAGCTAGGATTGCAGGCATGAGCCACTGACTCTGGGCTACTGAGTTGCTGTTACTACATATTAATTTGCATTTTTGGTGTGTTTTAGGCCAATGGAATGTTCTTTTTGTTTTTGTGGTTTTTGAACCCAACTTAATTTTCAGAGCTATGGCTTATGTGTAGAGTTTCTTTTTATTGCTAGTGGTATTGCAATTTATCCATTTATCTATTGATGGTCATTTGGGTTGTTTCTGGTGTTTGGTTATGACAGATAAAAATATTATGAACATTCTTTGTATGGATGTGTATTCTCATTTCTCGTGAGTAACTAAATACCTAAGAAGTAGAATGGCTGAATCATAGATTTATGTATAATTCTCTCTAGCTATCCCTCCCTCCCTCCCTCCCTCCCTCCCTCCCTCCCTCCCTCCCTCCCTCTCCTCTCTCTCTCTCCCTTCTTCCTTCCCATCTCTTGTCTCTTTCACACTATTCTTTTTTCCTCCTCCTCTCTACATCCTCCCTCTCTCCCCCTCTTCTTTTCTCCCCTCCCTCCCTCCCTCCTTCCCTCCCTCCCTTCCTCCCTCCCTCCCTCCCTCCCTCCCTCCCTCCCTCCCTCCCTCCCTCCGCTAATCCTGGGGCTTGAACTCAGGGCCTAGGCTCAGTCCCTGAGCTTCTTTTTGCTCAAGGCTAGCACTCTACTATTTGAGCCACAGTGCCACTTCTGCCCCTCCCCCCCGCCCCTTTTTAATGTGGTACTGAGGAATCAAACCCAGGGCTTCATGTATGCTAGGTAAGCACTCTACTACTAAGCCACATTCCTAGCCCCATGTTTCATTCTTTATTTTTTTAATCAGGTGTGTGTGTGTGTGTGTGTGTGTGTGTGTGTGTGTGTGTGTGTGTGTGACAATACTTAAATTTGAATTTAGGGCTTCATGCTTATTTGGCTTACTTGAATAGTGCCCTGCCACTTAAGTGATACATCTAGCCCTTCTTCTTTTTTTTTTTTTTTGGCCAGTCCTGGGCCTTGGACTCAGGGCCTGAGTACTGTCCCTGGCTTCTTCCCGCTCAAGGCTAGCACTCTGCCACTTGAGCCACAGCGCTGCTTCTGGCCGTTTTCTGTATATGTGGTGCTGGGGAATCGAACCTAGGGCCTCGTGTATCTGAGGCAGGCACTCTTGCCACTAGGCTATATCCCCAGCCCCCTAGCCCTTCTTTTTTGTTGGTTAGTTATAGACAAAAATCTCCCAAACTTTCCTGCCTGGGCTGGCTTCAAAATTGTGATCTCCCAGATCTGAGAAGGTAGGCCAATTGCAGGTGTGAGCTGCTTTTTTCCCTACCATGGTACTGGGGATAAAAAGCAGGGTTTTGAGCTAGTGTTCTACTACTTGAGTCATACCCCTTGCCATGTATAACTTTTAGAGAAAGTGCCAGATTGCTTTTCAAAGTGAATATACCATTTTACAGTCTTACCAGTAGCATATGAAAGTTTCAGTTGCTGCACATCCTTGCTAATGTCTGGTATAGTTAACGTTATTAATTTTAGATATTCTAATGAGTATGTCATGGTGTATCATTCTGGATTTAATGTTTATTTCTGTAATCACTGATACTGTTGAACATCTTCAGTGTGTTCATTTGCTATTCATTTATCTTTCTTGGTAAAATCTTTGTTCTCCCTCTCCTCTTTTAATTTGAACTCAGGGCCTTGGGCTGGCTAAACAAGGGCTTTTCTGCTTGAATCATGCCTCTAGCCAGAGACTGTACTTCATGCCACCGAAATGCATATTTAAAAATAGCCAAATACATAAATATTATGGATATTTTGCTACACACAAAACACGTAGGCTTGTTTGTAATGTACTTCTTTCTTTATGTCATTAACTTATGCATAATTGCCCACATTCTTATGGTCCAGTCTAGGACAGGTACAGGATGATGGGTCTCTGCAACGATGTGAGTTCCACTCTTGTTTGGTTTTTCGCAACAATGCAAGTTCCATTCTTGTTTGGTTCTTCTAAAAAGACTCTAGATAACAAGCAGAGTTTGGCATCTGCCTGAATCTTAGAGTGAGTGATAGAAGAATGTATGTAGAGGAGTGGAGGACATGGAATTGGTATTGGAAGGATTTATTCATAGAAGCTTAGAAAGCTTCTTCTTTTTTTTTTTTTTTTGGCCAGTCCTGGGCCTTGGACTCAGGGCCTGAGCACTGTCCCTGGCTTCCTTTTGCTCAAGGCTAGCACTCTGCCACATGAGCCACAGCACCACTTCTGGCCATTTTCTGTATATGTGGTGCTGGGGAATCGAACCCAGGGCCTCATGTATACGAGGCAAGCACTCTTGCCACTAGGCCATATCCCCAGCCCCCTTAGAAAGCTTCTTTATGGATAAAATTTAATTATCCAGTTCTATCACATAAGAATTCTATCAATGGGCTGGGAATATGGCCTAGTGGCAAGAGTGCTTGCCTCGTACACATGAAGCCCTGGGTTCGATTCCTCAGCACCACATACATAGAAAACGGCCAGAAGTGGAGCTTTGGCTCAAGTGGCAGGGACAGTGCTCAGGCCCTGAGTTCAAGGCCCTGTGGACTGGCCAAAAAAAAAAAAAATTGGGGGGCTGTGTAATTCCAAAAAATATCAGGCTAATTATATGTTTCAATAAGGCTTGGAAAATTGTGTAACTAGGCTTAATTTTTGGTCTAATGCTACTTTAAATGTATATTTACAATCTTTTTAAAACTTAAAACATTTTCATAATGACATTTTTGTTTATACTTCCAGTAGGCAGAACCAACTGAAAGACCAACAGCAGCAGCAAGTGGTGTCATTATGCCCTGATGACACCGAATGCCTCACAGTGCCCAGGTACAAGCGAGATCTGGTTCAGAAACTAAAGATCTTGAGGCAAGAGCTTTCTCAGCAACAGCCACAGGCTGGCCATTGCCGCATCGAAGTTTCCAGGGAAGAGATTTTTGAGGTAAATCAATTCCTTCCTTCCTTCCTTCCTTCCTTCCTTCCTTCCTTCCTTCCTTCCTTCCTTCCTTCCTTCCTTCCTTCCTTCCTTCCTCCCTCCCTCCCTCCCTCCCTCCCTCCCTCCCTCCCTCCCTCCCTCCCTCCCTCCCTTCCTTTCTTGGATTTGAATTCAAGGTGTTATACTTGCTAGATATCACTTTATCACTGCAGCCTTAAATCTTATTTTTAAAAAGGAGAAAATTAAATTTAGTATTTTACTGTTTTCCAGGAATACTATTGTTGGACTCCTGTCTCTTTATAATGAGTGTCATTGTGTGAGTGTGTATGTATGTGTGTGTACATACACACACATGTGTGCTTGTGTGTCTGTCTGGGGTTTGTCTCAGGGTCTGAGCACTGCTGCTTAGCTTTTTCACTCAAGGCTGGTGCTGTACCCCTAGAGCCCCATCTCCATTTCTTGCTTTTTGGGCTGGATGTGAACTGTGATCCTCAGATCTCAACTTCCTCAGTACCTCAGATTAAAGGTGTAGCCACGTGCCTGGCTAAATTTCTTTTTTAATTATAGGAGGCAAAAACCAATAATATAGGGGAAACTAAGTGTAGAAGATAAGCTCTTATTGGGATGATGAGTGCCAGGTATGCTGATTGGTTTAGTTTGGTCTGTGCATTGCAAATGCTTATTTGTTATTGAATTTTAAAAGGCCATATATATCCATCTCATGTCTTAACTGTTCTGAAAGGTAAGGGATTCATAAGTTATTACTATTCATAAGTTTCATTACTATTGGACTGTTTCTTTAGTTTGTTGAAAAATCTTTCTGATATATACTTTTTAAATTTTGGATTATAGCCCTAATGTCAACTGCATAATAGGTGGTAGAGGTCAAAAGCAGGTATTTCCATCTCAGAAGATTCCTGGACAAGAGGAATCTAGGGACTTGATAATCCTTTTGCTAAAGGATGTGTTTTTCCGCTCTTAGAGCAGTTCCTAACTTTGTTTGTAGTTTTTTGTATTTAAGAATAATGTGGGGGCTGGGGATATGGCCTAGTGGCAAGAGTGCCTGCCTCATATACATGAGGCCCTGGGTTCGATTCCCCAGCACCACATATACAGAAAATGGCCAGAAGTGGCGCTGTGGCTCAAGTGGCAGAGTGCTAGCCTTGAGCAGGAAGAAGCCAGGGACAGTGCTCAGGCCCTGAGTCCAAGCCCCAGGACTGGCAAAAAAAAAAAAAAAAAAAAAAGAATAATGTGAATTGAGCCTCATTGTAATAGCTTCATAGAAATTTGACAATGAAATCCTTTTTTTGCATAGCTAGTGTATGCTAATAAAAAGCAAAAAAAGATGTAAAAATTATCTATGGAATGAACATCATATGAATGATTTTACCTAAATTCTGATTATTTTTTTAACATTTAACTTTTTTTTTTGTCTGTTGTGAGGCTTTAACTTAGGGCATGGGCACTGTCCCTGAGCTTTTCTGTTCAAGTAGCACTCTACTTTGAGCCACAGCTCCACTTGTGATGTTCACGGACTTTCTTGCCCAGGCTGGCTTTGAACCATGATGCTCAGATCTCAGCCTCCTGAGTAACTAGGATTATAGGCACTGGCACCTAGCTTGACATTTACTTTCTTCTAGTACCTATGACCTACAATTAGGTCAACTAATGTTTAAAAATTTGCTACCTCTTCCATAGTCTGATTTTAATGTTGAATGACACTACAAATTATGCATCTTAGAAATAAAATATGAAGTTTGCACCTTGCAGTAGACTTATAATATTTATTAACTGACTTCATTGCAGTAGAAGTCCCATGAATCCTGTTTCATGAAGTTTAGAGTATCTTCATAGAATCAGTGTGTTTTAAGCTTATTTTAATTTGTGGGTGATAAACGAAGAGTTTAAATAATAGCCTAGGGAGAACAGTAGAGATCAGGTCTGTAAAATAACAAACTTCTTTTCAAATGGTATTTCCACATGTTTGGGGCAGCGACTTTACATTATGTATCTGAAACCAAACAATTACTTAACAAACATAAAATGGTCTATCAAAAAGGTCTAGGATAGACCTATCAGAGGATCATAATAGCTCAACAGCTATGTACATATGATTATATAAGATGAGGCTAAGCAAAATGAACTCCAAGAGAAGGAAACAGGAGGATTTTATTGTTGTCATTAATGTTTAATGTACTAGGTGAACTTCCTTTGGCATACCCCAGGTGGTTACTGTATATGATTTTAGTATACTGGATATTGTATATATGCTTACCTGAACTAGGGAAGGGAAAGAAAAATGAGGGAGGGTGTAACACATATGACAAGAAATGTACCTTATTATGTAATTGTACCCCCTCTGTACATCACCTTGTCAATAAAATTTAATTAAAAAATAAAACAAACAAAAATAAATAGCCTAAAAGCACCTGGTAGTAACAATGTATTAATTGCTTTTTAGGAATCATATCGACAGGTCATGAAAATGAGACCAAAAGATCTCTGGAAGCGATTAATGATTAAATTTCGAGGAGAAGAAGGCCTTGACTATGGAGGGGTTGCAAGGTAAAGACTTTGATATATGTTTCTTTACACTTAGGAAATCTAAGTTGGTTTTTTTTTGTTTTTGTTTTTTTAACCAGTCCTGGGGCCTGAGCACTGTCCCTGGCTTCTTTTTGCTCAAGGCTAGCACTCTACCACTTGAGCCACAGCGCCACTTCTGGCCTTTTCTATATATGTGGTACTGAGGAATTGAACCCAGGGCTTCATGTATACGTGGAAAGCACTCTTGCCACTAGGCCATATTCCCAGCCCCAGGAAATCTAAGATTCTTTTTTTTTTTTTTTTTGGAAAATATAACTAAAGAACATTTACTTTGCACTAAGACTTTATCTGAGTACATAACTAAATTGTTTCCACCCCACCCCATCTTGAAGGATTAGTATTTGAATGTTATAAAATAGATAGGAACAGTTTGAAGGACTGGGACCAACATTAACTAACAATGAACAACTTCCATATCTAAATCATCATAAAAATGTTTAAGTAAAAAAAAAAAAAGAAACGAAAAAGATACAATGAGGGCTTTCAATTGAAAAGTTCCCCACATTTCATCTAATACATTCGATCTTGGCTAGAGTGTAACAAAATGGAAACAGCATCTCTGTAATATAGACTCCCACTATAGCACATTATACACACTTGTGTTCCAAGCCCACCCCCTGTGCCCTAATGCTTCCAACTCAATTATTTCCTAGTCGGTTGGGTCTGCCGACGAAGGAGCATGTAGATCTTTTCTTTGATCCAGTCTTTGTTATAAGGCTGGGACCAGTCTAAGATTCTTTTTGTAACTTCGCATGGGCACTTATTTTCTAGTACTTTTTTTTTTTTTTTTTTTTTTTTTTGCCAGTCCTGGGGCTTGAATTCAGGGCCTGGGCTCTGTCCCTGAGCCTATCTGTGCTCAAAGCTAGTGCTCTACCACTTGAACCACAACACCACTTCCAGCCTTTTCTGTTTATGTGTTACTGAGGAATCATACCTAGGGCTTCTTGCTTGCTAGGCAAGCACTCTACCACTAAGCCACATTCCCAGCCCATTTCTTTTTTTTTTTTTTTGCCAGTTCTGGGCCTTGGACTCAGGGCCTGAGCACTCTCCCTGGCTTCTTTTTGCTCAAGGCTAGCACTCTGCCATCTGAGCCACAGCGCCACTTCTGGCCGTTTTCTGTATATGTGGTGCTGGGGAATCGAACCCAGGGCTTCATGTATACGAGGCAAGCACTCTTGCCACTAGGCCATATTCCCAGCCCTCCCAGCCCATTTCTTGTGTTTTATAGAGAGGAAATCCAAACGGTTATATTGACACTGTGATTAGAGGAGTACTACTACCTTAGTAGTCCCAAATGGGTCTTATGACCCAGCAAAACTTTCTCTGAAAAGTAGCTGCATCCCTGACTGTTGGTATGGCTGGCAGGCCTGCATTTTTACCAGCTTTTCTTTAGTATGTGTTATTGCCTCCGCTTTACATTCTTAGGTATAGTTTGGAGGTATGGCTCAATGTAAGAGTGCCTGCTTAGGAGGCGTGAGGCTCTGAGTTTAAACTCCAGTACTACAAAAAGCAAAAACAAAACCCAACACTGTCAGGAACAGCCTTGAGATTTTTTCCTCTGCCTCTTGGGGGTGTGTGTGTGTGTGTGTTTACCTTGAATGTACATATGTGCATAGGTGAGTATATGTGTGTGTTTCATGATACATGTATGTTTTCTTGCAGAAGGCAACACATTTCTGCTATATTTATATACTAAGTTTAATTGATTTTTAGGGTAAAGGATTCTTCCTTTTGGTGGTGCTGGTGATCATACCTAAGCCTTGAGTATGTTCAGGAGAGTGATCTGCCACTGAGCTATATCCAAGCCAATCAGTATATTTCTGATAGTTATATATCCTGTCAGAGTTTTCTTTCAGGTTTGAAAATTTACATTATGAAGTGTAGGGGAAACCTTATAGCTCTGAATTGAAATGTTCTAATAACTGTCAACGATAATTCCTACTGCCCTATTCTAAATGTAATGTAAGTAAAATTGCATTTTTACTAAGTCTTATAATTATTACTTAACATCATATATGTTTATCTGTGCACTAGTCATTCTGTCACTTCAAGGTCTACAAATGGGTATTTTCTTTAGAATTAAAAAAAAACATCTTTTGCATTGTTAGGGCTTTATGGTTTCTATGGGATTATTTACTTATAGAGAATTTAATTCTTAGGAAAATATTTGTTGATGGCATTTACACATACAACAAATTAGTACTCTTAAATTTCTTTTTAACTTCTGCTATTAAGGTTTGGTAGCATAAATGGATTATAGCAGCAAACTTCTTTTTCTAAACATTCTGCTGTAGATCCTTCAGTTTTGCTTTTACATGTATTCTATAAACTTAGGAAAATAAAACAAAAACTTGAATTTTCTTTAAAGAAACAGATGCATGTAGACATACAAAGCATATAAAATATACAAGGTGTTACATGTATTGGAAAACTGCATATGTGGAAACTTATGTTTTTTACTCCCAACTTTTGAAGCATGACATAATGATAGTAATTTGGTTTAGACGTCATTATATAAAATTTTGAAATAATTTGCTAAACTAATTGTTAATGGAATTCCACTCCCATCTTTTTTAAATGTACTATTCAACCTATTTCAACCATAATATCAAAATCATTTAAATTTTCCCTGGTTGAAGACTGACAAGAATTACTATTAGAACACAATCTCTTAGGGCCTCAACTAGTGATATGATTTCATTTGTACTAAACTACACAAGTTTTTTTGTTTTTTTTTTTTTTGGGGGGGGGGGGGTCCTGGGGCTTGAACTCAAGGCCTGAGCACTGTCCCTGACTGCTTTTTGCCCAAGGCTAGCACTCTACCACTAGAGCCACATCACTGCTTCCAGCCTTTTCTGTTTATGTGGTGCTGAGGAATCGAATCCAGGGCTTCATGCATGCTAGACAAGTATTCTACCACCAAACCATATTCCCAGCCCAATTACAAATATTCTGTGCCACATCTTGTTTTCTAGGGAATGGTTGTATCTCCTGTCACATGAAATGTTGAATCCATACTATGGCCTCTTCCAGTATTCAAGAGATGACATCTATACATTGCAGATCAATCCTGATTCTGCTGTTAATCCGGTATGGTTTGTAGTTTGGATAAGGAAGTGAATTAAATTGGGTCCTAGAATGTGCTACAATGCTTTTTCGTCTTTAAATCTTAATGTAATTTATAGGAATTACTTGTTTTAATCCTGATCGTATCCTTTGTCTCTTCAATTCCTTTTCTAGAAAATTTTCTCAAGTAAATGCCTGGGTATATTAACCAGTTCAGGAACAGGGATATTTATTCTTTATGACAGCTCCTATAAAAAATATCAGTTGTTAGGGGGTAACAATGCTTGACAACAAATGTACTCACTACCTTACGTATGTAAAACCCCTCTGTACATCACCTTGACAATAAAATTAAATAAAAAGAAAACAGTTGTTCAGAAGAAGAAAGATGTATTTGATTAAAAAGTGACATAATAAAAGAACACAGGACGATGTAGTCATCTAAGGATGGATCAGGGCAAAAACTCAAAACTATCTGAGAAAACAAACAAAACAGGAGGTCTTGAGGTGTGACTCAGATGATGAAGGCTCGCCAAGCAAGCCCAAGTTCATTCCCCAGTACCAACAAAATCTCAAAGGGAAGTTGGGATATTTAATGATAAGCTTAAGATTTTATTTATTGCAGAAGTATAAGAATTTTAAAATACAAACTTCCAGCTAGCAAAACAATCCCTAATGATAAAATCAAGTAAATCCAATCATGTTGAAAAAGTTGAAGGGAATTATTCATTAAAGGAGATTAAGGGCTTCTTAGGGAGCTCACTACTTCCACTTGTAGTCTGTCAGTTCACATTTGTCTAGTGCTTCCTGATCAGCCCAGTATTGAGGTGTCCTCACCTACTGTATGCCTCATGGACACTCTTTTTGGAGCTGTCATTATTGTCATATTTCCAGAAGTCTACAGGCACTAATTAATTTGATCAAGGGAGCATAGTCAATGACTTGTGTCACCAGTCTGTGCGCTTAAGGTGTGTGGAATTTTGAGGTTCAATTTCTAGTTAGATCGGAAGTAAGGATGTTTAAGGTTGAAAACTTTCTTCCATAATAAAGGACTCAGTAGGAGGTGAGAGGAGAGGAAAAGGGCAGGATCTGTAAGTAGATTCATGAAGCTGTGATGAGACTGTAGTTTGAACTAATTTCTAAAAGATAAATTGTACCAAGTGATTTTGCACTGACTGTATAATAGGCTATTTTACAATGGTGTAGAGAATCTTGAGCATGCCTTATGAAAATACTTTATGAGCTGGGCACTGCTGGTGGCTCATGCTTGTAATCCTAATTACTCAGGAGGCTGAGTTCTAAGGGTTGCTATTTGAAGCCAGCCCAGGCAGAAAAGTCCCCGTGAACCTGTCATCTCCAATTTAACTGCTCAAAAATCAGAAGTGGTGCTGTGGCTCGAGTGGTAGAGAACTAGCTTTGAGCACAAAGAAGTTCAAGGACAGTGCCCAGGCCCTGAGATCAAGCCCTCCAACCGACAAAAAAAAGTGAATAAATAAAAATACTTTCTGAAGATTGAGCTTTGATATGATAGCCTAAACCTATTCTATTTAGTTGAATAGTTATTAAGTAGAAATTTGTTAATTACTAAGAAAACTAGCTGGTGATGGCTTTTGGCTGTCTTAGCCACCTAGCATGCAGGCTGAGACCAGGAGTATTGGGAGTCTTGAGGACAGACAGGGCCAGATAGTGAGACTCAGTCCCAAACACAAAAAGGAAGCTCAAAATCGATGCTGCTTAAATATTTACTTTTTATTAAAACTACTTTGATGGTTTTCTGAGTTAAGTATTTACATGACTTTTATCAATTTCAGGAGCATTTGTCATATTTCCACTTTGTCGGACGAATAATGGGAATGGCTGTGTTTCACGGACATTATATCGATGGTGGTTTCACACTGCCTTTTTATAAACAGTTGCTTGGGAAATCAATTACTTTGGATGACATGGAGTTAGTTGATCCAGACCTTCATAACAGTTTGGTGTGGATACTGTACGTATTACATCTTTTATGTGCTCATTGCAGTTAGATCCTGAGTGTAAAAAAAAAAAATACACTTCAAAACTATCGCAGTTACTTAAATTTTTTTTTAAAGCACAGAAAATATTAGGTGTGATAGGAACACCTAAGGCTTTGCCCCTTTCTTCTGCTTTTCTAAACATTTTACATTCTTTAATGTTAGCAAATGTTACTTTTAAGAGGGGAAAAATTGTGCAAATTATCCCTTATCTGAAGTCCTTGGGACTGGAAGTGTTTCATATTTTGATTTTGCCATATCTTGGAATATTTGTATACACTTGAAGTATCTTGGGGGCAAGACTCAAGTATGGACACAAAACTTGGCTTTTGTTTCACATATATATACCATTTATATGTAGCCTGAAGATAATCCATACAGTATTTTTAGTGAGCCTGTTTTTGACTTCCAGCTATCTATCACCTGAAGTTGGGGGTGGTATTTTCCATGAATAATGTTATGTCAACACTGAAAACGCTTTGGAGTTAGGAATACTTTAGGTTCTGGATGTTCAGATTGGGGATGTTCTTTATACTGTTTTCATATATACCTACAATATATTTCAAAATTATTCACTTTCTTCCCCCCTTTCCCTTCTCCATAAATAGTCCTCCATCTATGCATGTCTGTACATGTGTATAAATATGTATGTCTTTTAGGTCCAACTTTCATATATGAGGGAAAACCATACTCATTTTTTGAGCTTGGCCTATATCTCATCCAATATGTTGGCCCCCAGTTGCATCCATTTTCCTGCAAATGACATGATTCTGTTTTTCTTTGTGCTGTGGCTTTTTAATGAAGTAGTGATTGTTTAGGCCATACTTTAATGTAAGAACTAAGTCTGTTTAAGGAAATAATTAATTCTGTTTAGAAAGATAAATTGTTAATGATTCGTTTTACAAAAGCCACATACTACTTTTTCATTGGAAATGATTTGATATTTGGTCACTTGAGAGTGCTAGATTCTGATATGGCCTTTTATCTGAAGGCCAAACATAACTAAAGTTTTGCTATGTAGTGTTTCAAAGTCTAGCATTGTCCAGGGCTCTTTGTCAGATAGTAAAATGCTATCTCCCCTCCTCCCCCCTTGGTCATGGGACTTGAACTCTGGGCCTGGACATTGTCCTTGAGCCCTTCAACTCAAGGCTAGAGCTCTACCACTTGAGCCACAGCACCACTTCCAGTTTTCTGGAGGTTAATTAGAGATGAGTCTCACAGACTTTTCTGCCCCGGCTGGCTTTGAACTGCGATCTTCAGATCTCAGCCTCCTGAATAGCCAGGATTACAGGCGTGAGCCACCAGTGCCCAGCGCTGTCTATATTTTTGAAGGGTAAAGTTCTTGTCTTTTCTGCCCAAGGAAAGGTAGGATGATAGCATAGGAACTATCATATAAACATTTTAGCTGAATCTGTCTAACCTACTAATAGACCTCTAGTGTCTTTTTAGGGTTCACTTTTTTTTTCTCTTTCCCACCTAGGGAAAATGACATTACAGGTGTTTTGGATCATACCTTCTGTGTTGAACATAATGCGTATGGTGAAATTATTCAGCATGAACTGAAACCAAATGGCAAAAGTATCCCTGTTACAGAAGAAAATAAAAAAGAATATGTCAGGTAAACACTTCTGCGTTGTCAGAATTCAGAACATTGTTGTTGCCAGTCCTGGGGCTTGAACTCAGGACCTGAGCACTGTCCTTGAGCTTCCTTTTGCTCAAGGCTAGTACTCTACCACCTGAGCCATAGTGCCACTTCCACTTTTTCTTTTTTTGTTGTGCTGAGGAACTGAACCCAGGGCTTTATGCAGGCTAGGTAAGCTGCTGTCTACCACTAGCCCAAGTTTGTATCATTTTACAGTTAGAGTGAAGATATTTAAGAAGACTGTTTGCCTAGGGGAGGAAACAAAGGTGGTGGTTGGGAATGGGAAGATAAGACTTTCAGGTTTCACTCTGTCTCTACAGTTAATGTTTGATTTTCTTTATATATGTAGCCAAGAGTGTTACATTTCTAATTAAAATACAAGAATGACTAGGAATTTCCCCACTTACTTCCTTGGACAACTGCAAGTATGAGATAAAGAATCATGGTGTTTTGGTCTCCCTTTAAACCACCAAGCAGCAGTGAGGTACTCCAGGGAATATAATGTTAAGTAGCTTACTCTATTAAAATAGAGAACTATTTCTGCATGTTTGGAAAAGGAAATATGCTGATAACAAACTTGACAGATGTGTAAGTTGGAAAGGTTTTCCTGGGTAGGCAGAAAAATAAAAGCAGTTCCTTTATAGAGGATAAGATCTAGTCAAAGCAAAAGTAAAAAGCTTATGGTGGTTCATGCCTAGAGTCCCAGAACTCAGGAGGCTGAGGCAGAAGAATTGAAAGTTTGAGCCTCACCTGTGCTGCATAGTAAGCCATGTCTCAAAAACAAGAAAAGAAGGAAACGTGTCTTAGCCCACTTTTTCTTCGAGAGTTTTTACAGTTTCCAGGGAATAGGGAGTATTTATTCAAAAGTGCTTACTATTGTCTTTCACTATGTTTTTCTCATTTTGGATATTACTGTTTTTTTTCTCAACTTCCTCTATAGTCCTCCAAACATAAACAAATCACCAACACATTCTAGTACTTCCAAATAAAGCCAAAAAAATAGTCATTTTTATTCTTATTTTTGTCATGTATATTGTAGTTTAGGAAGACTTTTTTTTAGAGATTAAACTTTGGGCCTTTCACATGTTAAGCACATACTACTGCACTCTCGGCCCATAGAATTTTAACCTCTGATCTATATAAGCACTATTAGACTTAAAGTACCAGGAGTTTCTAGGATGTGAAGAGTTACTTATTGAGGCTGCTTTTGGTGGTGGAAGGTTACCACTTTTTATCTATATTAAGCTGCCTTATAGCTCAGAGGCCACTTCTCCCATTGGTTTGGGACTTTTAGACACTAAATTCTACCCCCTCGCCGCCAAGTGCTGGGGCTTACACTCTGGGCCTGGGCACTATCCCTGAGCATCTTTTGGTCAAGGTGAGTGCTCTAATACTTGAGCCACAGTGCCATTTCTGGCTTTTTTTGAGTAGTTTATTGGAGATAAGAGTATCAAGGACTTTCCTGCCCAGGTTGGCTTTGAATCAAAATCCTCAGATCTCAGCCTCTTGAGAGTAACTAGGATTACAGGCATGAGCCACTGGCGCCGGCTACTAAATTCTTTTTTATTCCTCAGTGTGCTTTTCTTTTTCCCCTCTGTTTTTATTCTTCTTTCTTCTTTCTCTTTTTCCCCCTTCTGGGGTGACTGAACCCAGGACCTTATGCATGCTAGTCAAGCACTCCTCCATAAGCTGCACTTCAGTCCCAATAGACTAAATTCTTGATGCTAGATGCTTGTAAAGTGCAATGTTACTAATGTAGAGACTCATAGTAATGACCAAATCTGAATATATAAGATAAAATGGAACTCTGCCCAATGTTTACAGGCTCTATGTGAACTGGAGATTTTTGCGAGGCATTGAGGCTCAATTCCTAGCTCTGCAGAAAGGATTTAATGAAGTAATTCCGCAGCATCTGCTGAAAACATTTGATGAGAAGGAGTTAGAGGTCAGTGCATTCATGTTAATGACATCATCTAGAACAACATGGAAAAACTGTGTATTATTTTGTTACTCATTTTTAGAGAGAAGTTATATTTATAATGTTTTCAAAGTTGTATGGTTGAATGCCATGTGAATTCTTATTCACAGAAAAAGTCTTTTGTGCTTTGCAGTGTCTGTAAGCATAACCACTCTTATACTGTGACATTCTTCTTTGTGTAAGTGTGTGTGGCAGTATTGTGATATTCTTAATTTATATTTTCTTATTTAAAAATATGTCTTATGATGTGTACATTCTTTCACTGTTTATTTCTGTTGCTTGGTATGTGGTTATTGTTCTGATTAAGAACTTAATTGGTCTTCACCATGCTGAAATTATGGATAACAGATTAAGCCCAGTTGGATCTTCAGTGAGCCTTGTTAGAAGGTACTGAGTAGACAAGATTGGAGAGGAAATAAGTATAAGGACACATTTCATACACTATAGTAAGTAGCTGTTCAACAGCTAATGGTCTTTTGTTTGTTTAAAATAGGTCTGGTTTTATAATTAAGATTTTTATCAAAAATCTGAATTTTCTACTAACTGCTTTGGAAAAACTAATGAGGCTTTCCCTGTACGATGGCACATCCTTTGGCTTTTTCTATATATGTGGTGCTGAGGAATCAAACCCAGGGCTTCATGTATGCAAGGCAAGCACTCTACCACTAGGCCACATTCCCAGCTCCTAACACAACATTCGGCAGGCTGAGATAGGAGGATTTTTAAAAATAGTTTATTCTACCAAAGATCCCAAGTTTATTTAATGTCCAAGGAATGTCAAAAATATTTGTCATGGGCTGGGGATATGGCCTAGTGGCAAGAGCGCTTGCCTCGTATACATGAGGCCCTGGGTTCAATTCCCCAGCACCACATATACAGAAAATGGCCAGAAGTGGCGCTGTGGCTCAAGCGGCAGAGTGCTAGCCTTGAGCAAAAAGAAGCCTGGGACAGTGCTCAGGCCCTGAGTCCAAGCCCCAGGACTGGCCCCCCCCCCCCCAAAAAAAAAAAGGTCATTATTTTAATTAATTTCAGTGTCCTTTCTAATTAACTGGCAACTGCGACCTGTTAGCAAGCAATCTAGAGATAGGGTTGACACAGTACTACCCCTATTACTTCTGCAATTGAGGTGGCAGGGGCCGTGTGAGGGAGAATGTAGCCTTTCCTTTGTGCATGAATGAGGAGTTTGCCTTCTCTCATCTCAACTCCTCTCAACACTAGGGTTTAGCTTGAAACATACCTCTAATCCTTTTAGGGTGTCCTCTGCCAAGTTCAGTGTGGCCTAGATTCAGTAATCTTCAAAAGCCTATAGAAGATTTTTTGGCAATTTTATTCAATAGGTTTAGGATTTACTATATATTTTTTTCTCCTGAGGAAATCCATAAATTTTTAGGAAAATATGTGTGTATTATTTTAATGTATTATTTTATTTAATGTATTATTTTAATGTTATACTAGAAGGAAGAATTACATAAAACCTAGGATATATGTTACATTTTTGCCTAGGATATATGTTACATTTTTGTTTTTGTTGGTTGTGGGACTTGAACTTGGGGTCTAGGCACTGTCCCTGAGCTTTTTCACTCAAGGCCAGCACTCTACCACATGAGCCACAGCTCACTTGTGACTTTTTTGTGGTTAGTTGGAGAAAGAGTCTCATGGACTTCCTTCCTGGGCTGGCTTTGAACCATGATCCTCAGATCTCAGCATCCTGAGTAGCTAGGATTACAGGTGTGAGCCACCTGTGCCCAGTTACATTATGCTTTATACTATATACTATCACAACTCACTGTTGTAAACATTAGATGAGTAGATTAGATGTTAGATTAGTAAGATCAATTAGTCTTAGACTCTAAGGAGATGTTTTAGTAGTATACAATTTTTATGTAGTTCATTTATAAAGACCCTGCATGAGGATGCCACATAGAATTCTTTGTGTAGTTCATGTTTTAATACAGTTTAAGATTGTGAGAGACTTGTGTCTGTCACTCACTCACATACATTTCTTGAGAGGTTGTGACTCCGGGTTGCCCTCACGGGGTTGTAGTGAAGTATAGGTAACTAATGGATTATGGCAGAAGAAAATGCTGACCTAGGGAGGGAACTGAATGTGCCGAAATCATAGTGCTGTGTTGAACCAATCAAATATGATGTGATGCTGAGGAAGACACATAAAAACTGCAGGTATTCTGAGTCTCGATTTCTGTCTATTAAAACAACTAGAATCCTATTATAAAATGATGTTTTCATATCAAGTCAATTACAGTGATGATTCTCACACCCTGGAGAGAGAATCTACCCTCATTAGATACCTCTGGAGTTTTAAAAATACAGATCCTGACTATCACCTGATACACAAAATTTAAATTTCTTCAACGCTGCACCTGTTGAGTTGATTTTGATGTTTCCCAGATGTTTCTTATGTGCACCATGCTGCAAAGGGCTATTTTGAGAAATTTGGGGGCTTGTGTTTGGTTCTCACTGGCTCACCACTTCTGCAATGTTTTAACAGCTTATTATTTGTGGACTTGGAAAAATAGATGTCAGTGACTGGAAGATAAACACTCGGTTAAAACACTGCACGCCCGACAGCAACGTCGTCAAGTGGTTCTGGAAAGCTGTGGAGTTTTTTGATGAAGAGAGACGAGCACGATTGCTTCAGTTTGTGACAGGGTCGTCTCGAGTACCTCTGCAGGGCTTCAAGGCTCTTCAAGGTAAAATGCTGGAGGGACAGACAGGCAGGGGCGCTGGGTCTGCCAGGATGTGGATAGGAAGGGTGACAGTGTTTGATTTATAGAGCTATTTCATAAACTCCGTGCTAATAGGCACTCTTTTTCAGTTCATTTCTGATCTGTAAATTTTACATTACAGTCCCTTCTTTTTCCTTCTCTGATCATCTCCTAGGATCCTTTTCCTGGGGAGTTCTCAGTGAATACAGTGAGTGCCACATAGGAAACTGGGCTGGATGTGCTAATGCTCTGCCTTTTGTTTTCAGGTCACCTTGCTTTTAATTCAGTCATACATTCCTGTAGGGGAAGTTATCCATTTCTATGTCCATATCTCAACCCTGGCAAAGCCTTCACCCATCTAGGATGCCTCACTTCTATTGTCCGTTATTTCTCATTTAATAGAGTCAGCAGGGAGTCTCAGAAGCCATCTGCTTGGTCAGAGCACTTGAATTACTGCATTGCTTCAGACCATTGATATATAATCGCTGTGTGTGTGTGTGTGTGTGTGTGTGTGGTGTGTGTGTGGTGTGTGTGTGGTGTGTGTGTGTGTGTGTGTGTGTGTGTGTGTCCGTCCGGGGATTGGACTGAGTACCCCATACATGCTAGGCAAGCACTATCATTTGAGCCATGCTTGTAGTTTTCTAAAGCACTCTTTTGGAAATTTGGTTTTCTACAAAAGAAGTTTGCAAAAGGATTCAATCCTGAACCTTTTCTCAAATGAAATGCTAATGTTATCAGGCATCCAGCATTATCCACAGTCAGTACCAGCTTTTAGGGCTCAGATTCTTTTCCTGTCTCCATATAGCATGTGTGGATTTCAAGCATTTCCCATCTGTAGGTCCTGTGGTTTATGTACCATTTGAGTTATGAGGTTTTGGAGGTGGATACAGCACCTGTGGTGATTTGACCCACATCTCCTTCATTGTTAGGTGCTGCAGGCCCACGGCTCTTCACCATACACCAGATTGATGCCTGCACGAACAACCTGCCAAAAGCCCACACTTGGTGAGTTATTTTTGTAGCTATCTTTCTGTCCATGTAGGTTGGTGTTATTTCCAGAGTTGACTTCACTTACTGGTCTTACTAATAAATGTACCTTAAAAAAGAATAAGTAACTTGTACAAGTGATTTAAAAGTTCTGACTATCCAGAAATTGGTAGGAGTGATCTCTAGAGAAATGCCATCTTTTGAATTTTCTCAGGGACATAGGATGATAGTCGGTATGTGTTATGTACCTGCTAGACCAGTTTGCCATTTTGAATAAAGTGTAAAATTTGATCTATTTACTCACAGCTTCAACCGAATAGACATTCCACCCTATGAAAGCTATGAAAAGCTGTATGAGAAGCTGCTAACAGCCATCGAAGAAACTTGCGGATTTGCTGTGGAATGAGGGGCTTGCCCAGAACTCTATTTTATGCCCTGCCCGCAGCCTCCTTTCAGCGTTTCAGAGGAGGCTGAAGTACGGGAACCCGCCCCCTTCCATGGCAGGGAGCTGGGAGGGAAAAGGACACTTTGCAAATTCCTTTTCAAGGAAAAGAGGTCTTTATGCTTTGCCATGAGGACACATTCAGCTGCTATTTAAAATTCATATCTTGAACCTAAAGAATGCTGACTTCCCTGCATTTCCAGAGTTAGGCAGTATTCTACACTTAAAGACTACTACTATTTTTATAAAAGGTAATTATTCAAATTGCTTCACAGATTTCAAGTCTTTATACATCAAGACAGCTCCAGCAGTCGGTACAAGTCACATTTCATTTTAATTGAATACATGATTTTGAACAGCTCCTGTACTTATTCTTTGTTAAAAATAAAGTTATTTTGAATTATTCTACCTTTGTAAACAATTGGCTAAAAGAATTATTATCTTTCAGAAATCAAGCCATTTGCGTGTTTAATTATGTCTTTCTACAGCAGAGCATTATACTTTGCATCGTATGTTTCAAGCTAGCCTAAGTGGATTTTTGTATTTTTCAACCATGAATTTCCTGGAAATACAGCTATTTAATTTTGGTCTTCAAATTCCTAATGTGACCATTTAGTCTAGACTTAGTATTTGCTATGGTAAGATGTATTCAGGGGCTCCCTGTTTTTAAAACTTTTTAAAAACCTAGTATTTTTATCTTGAATCAATATGGTCAGGTATTTGGGATTTGCTTTCATCTTAAATTGAAAATACTGTGTTTTTATAGTTTCTCAGAGCACGCAAATGGGATGGGATTTTCATTCTTTGTTAGGTGAGCTTGTCTTTAACATACATTTCTGCAAACCAAAGTCTAATAAGTGCACCTAATTTGTATTTTATTTACAGTGTAATTTTCTATCGTTACCCATCCTGAAGCTTTGTTTGGATGCTCATGACTTTAATTGGCTAAAATTATGCAAAAGGAAACTTTTGTTCTGAAAATTATTTAGCAAGTTTAGGAAACCGTGTTTTTGCCTCACAAGATGAACTGGCGGTCGTACTGGGTGGTGAGGAAGAAATCTGATTACTAACATTCGGAGCGAAGCCAGTGTGGTGGCACACACCTGTAGTCCCAACACTCAGGAGGCTGAAGAAGGGGGAAGTGTAGTTAGAGGCCTGGACTACAGAGCAGGATCCTGCCTTGAAAACAAAACACAAGCCCTCTAACTCAGTGATAGAAATCACTTGAACACCACGGGTTCATTTTAGAAGTGAGGAAATGGCAGTTCCACCCGTGTTAAGACGCCACAGCCGAGTTCCAGACACAGGTGTGGCGCGTGCTGTGACCCAGACGGCAACCCAGACTCGAGAGTGAGGGGTTGGAAGCAAACCTAAAATCACAAATGAATTTTTAACTTCAGCCACCAAAAAGTATGTGCTATTTTTTTTCTAACATAGATAGGTAAAGTAAGCATAGCCAGTTTTAGTAATTGGCTTCCATTTTGCACCTTACTCCTCAAGTGAACAGGTCCCTGTGTTGTGTTTCATGTGATGGGGTGGAGGTCAGTCTGTGCTTTGGAAGACAGTGCTCCTCAGAGGGACACACCTGAGGAGGAATGGTCAAAGGGGAAAGAAGAGGTGGGAGGAAGGGCCGCAACCCCCATCTCGCATCCTTGCAAGCCCCAGAGCAGCACTCACCTTTCATGGGGGTGGGGTGAAATGACGCAGGGAATGGGTACATAAAAGTGAGAGGGGAACTTTGCTGTTTTTTTTTTTTTTAAGTTGAGAACTTTTGTAGTTCCTCAGTATTTAAATTATTTTGTTTGGCCAAATTTGACCACTATGGATAAATTAGTCAGAGCTCCAACGGTGCCGCAGTGTTATGCTTACAATGGCCTTTTTCTTCCCAAACACTTTGGGTTTTCCTACTGCATTCTTAGTAGTACCGAAGAACATTTTGAAATGTGTGGAAATGGTCTCTGCTATTTGATTATAGGTAATGTTCAGCATTCATGAGATCATCTTGTTGCTTACAGATCCATCTGTTTTATATTAAAGCACTAATGCAGTTTGTAATTGTGCCTCCTCTTAAAGTCTTTCAGTACAAAATACACGATGAACACTTTATAGAAATCTACCTGACAGGGATGTGGTAATAATAAAAAGCTACTATCAGTTGTTTTCATGTACAACATAAAGCAGGCAAACACCACCGCTTTTTGAGTGCCTTTTAACTTTGTAATGACTTAATAGAGCTTTAAAAGAAAATCACCCTCCATGACAGTCTGTGGGATCACCAACATGATATATGAGAACATGATTTAGGTTTCAGTCTCAAAATTATGTTCCCCCTTTACTTCAAAATAGGTGCTAAGGAAATCGAAAGACTCAATGTCATTGAACCTTGGACTTGCACCTCATGTTTAATGTGAATATTTATATTTATTTCCACACGTCCCTCAACTGCTTTTTTTTATCCTTTCTCTAGTTGTGTTAATTCAGATATGTGATGTCACTTTTCCATATTATTCCATCATGAATGTTTATGAACAGTGATTGCTTTGTAGAGCTCATTAGGAGTACAGAGGTGAGTTTTGATTCAGAGGGCCTTATTTTTTGGTGTAAAGAAATTTAAAATAGTGCTGTGTATAGTGTACATTTTGTTTTGCACATAGTTTGTTGTCCTTTTTTCCCTCTCATATTTACAGTGGAGAGCACAAGTTTCTCTTCTTTTAAGTATAATGTACTTTGTCTTATTTTATAACACTAAATCTGCTTGGGACGTGGGGTGCATTGGACCGATTGCATTGGTGGGCGTGGAGATGGTTCTGCCACCTTCTCACTTTGGTAGAGCAGCTCCTGCTTGTCTGCAGCTTACCGCCAACGGGTGCCATTTGTGGTATTTAACATTCTTACGTTAGGATGATGATTGTACCAAATGCTGAGTTGTTTGATTTGTAGGTGTAATTAGTTCACTTTATGTAATATTCTCTCTCAAACTGACTTTAAAACAAAGTTTTATCATTTTCATTGTATTTGTATTTATTACAGAGTGTTTTAGCTTTGATATTCCTTGTATTTTTCACCCAGTTGTTACATGAGCTTTATCAATAACATCTGTATAAATGGTTTTTAAAAATTAATTATGTATGTGCCCATGCTGAAGTTGAGCAATAAAATGAATGCTGTTTGCACTGTCACAGCAACAAAGTTTTTTAAGAACATGGAGTTTGTAATGAATTGTTTTGAAAAACTTGGCTTGTCCGAGGGTGGCAGTCACAAAAGGAGGATGCCCGCCATCCTGGGTTTGATGCCTTGATGTTCTAGCAGGTTAGCGGGTAGAACTTCTGGGCTCAGGACTCTGTGGCGGGTCAGTAGTTGCTGGGCACTATGTGGGTGAGGTGGGGAAGAGTTGAGGTGCTCCTGGAAGCCTTTGGTACCAGGTCAGTTGGGCTCACATTGACAGCCTGTCCTGGTGTTGAGCAGTGGAATCCTCAAAACAAAAATGGAGAAATCCACAATATTTTCCCAAGAAGCCATGGACATCTAAGTGCCAGTGGCTGAAAGTCCAGTTTCCTCGGGACACCTGGGAGCAGCTGTGTGCAGGAGTGTGAGGTGAGCAGACTATACTTTGATACCCTACTGGAATCACGTGCCCCATCTCACATCATCAGGGTTCCTGTTCTCATCTTAAATGTGTAAAGTTTTCATACATTAAGGATATTTGGTATTAGGCTACAAATCATTCCCAAATTTGACTTCTGTTTGAGGAGATTCTGTGCACAGTAACCTAGAGTTTGTGTTGTTATCTGTAATGAAGGCTAGCCAAGTCCCCTCTACGTTTATTTGTGTTTTCCATCCCAGATGCTTGCACCTATGATAGCCCTGGTAGACTACAGTGACTGGATACACAAGGCAATTCCACATACTCGGCAAACTAGACAAGCCAGAAAGTTAATATAAGTATAGATTGCCCTTCATGGGGCTTGAACTCAGGGCCTGGGCACTGTCTCTGAAGAATAGGCTTTTAGTCTCCTTTTTCCTAATTTTAGGTCATAAATTCAAAAGCAGGAAGCTTGAAAAATGGTTTTTATTTTAAAAAAATGATTTCATAAGTACCGGAATGAATACAAAAGGCAATAAAAATGATTCAGTGTACACTGTTTACTGGCTCAGTTTTAGCACCGTCCTGGCAAAGGCCTCCAGAAACTTCACCTGGCCTCAGGGGAAGGGATTTTTACTGTACTGAAAGGAAGCCAGCTGCAGCCGAGCCTTGAAGCGCTCAGCTTCCAGTTCCCGGAAGAAAGCATCTTCGTCATTCTGCGCTATCATGCACTGCAGTTGCTGGATTTCCTTCTCCATCTTCAATCTTAGCTCCCTCTTCACCTTATGTAACGTCTGAAAGAGAATTCATGTTCACAGGTATTCCTCCCTTCTCTGTTTTTTTTCCACCTCCCCGCCCACCAAGCCCCTGGGATGATTTTCATAATTTACCATCAGCTTGAGAGAGCCCTAAACAGATAGAGAGACTCATAGGATATAAGGGTCTTGAGTTATAGACAGATTTTCTTTTTAGTATTCTCTCCAGTCCATTAAAAGGTATGATACAGTTGTTTTCTATTGCTTTAAGATGTAACTCAATTATTTTCCATCCTGATAATTATTACCTGGGCCTGGGATTTCTCTCTGGCCTTCAGTGCCTGCCGTTCCTGTGATATGGCTTCTGCCAATAGTGAAAACTTTATAGGGAAGAAGAAGAAAAAAAATCTCAAGTTTAATGTTTATGGACCAAATGTAGTAATTCTTAACACTTCATGCTCAAAACCTGTAAGTGCATGTACTCTGGGCAGGCAGTAAGTTCAGCCTTTGAAGCGGCCGTGGCCACGTTCTGTCCCAGGTGGTCAGGAAGACTGCGGTGTGAGTGACAAGGGCAGCCCACCTGGTCCTTATAGTAGTTCTCCAGCGAGTCCAGTTCGTTCTGGTGCTGTCTCTTCTCTTCGTCTCGCTTTTCTTTCGCATAATTTCTTAGGTCTCTCAACCTTTGCTTCTGAATCTGTAAGCCTTCTTCAAACAGTTTCTTAAATAGCTGTTATTTAATGAAGATAAATTTAGGCTGTATTTAACCAATACTAAGTATAGTGTTTTTCTAGCTCACTTTGTGAAAATAACGCAGTGGCCATGCCTATAGCAGAGATGATTTGGTGCTATGCAAATCCTGATTAAAGTCTAAACCCCAGGATTGGCTCAGAAAATAATTTTTAAGCAACCCAGAGTAGAAACATGTTGTACTTAAATACATCCTGGGAGTGAGGGGATTGGCAGTTGGGCAGGCCACTTGTCCTTCCTTCATAAGAAAGAACTTCCTTTTTGAGACAGCCTCTTACTATGGCCCAAGTTAGTCGGGTTCTCCCACCTCGGCCTCCTGAGTGCTAAGATTACAGGGATAATTACTTGGTAGGTCGGCACTCTACTGCTGAGGCATGTCTGTAGCCCTGTTTTGTTTTTTTGGTACTGGGGATTGAAGCCAGGACACTGCACTTGCTAGGCAAGTGCTTTGCCCCTGAGCTACATCCCAGCCCATTGCTGGTCATTTTAGAGATTGGGTGTTCCTGTCTGGGCACTAGCCTGAAGTGCAATACACCTACTTTAAGTTTCCCATTATAACTTGGACGACAGGCATGCACCACTGCGTCCAGCTTCCCTCTGTTGAGATGGCATCTGGAAGACTTCTGCCCAGGGCTGACCTGGAACCAGAATCCCTCCAATCTCAGCCTCCCACACAGTTTAGGATAACAAGCACCTGCCACTGCATCCAGCTAGGAGTTGAGGTGTGGCCTCTAGAACTTTTTTCCTAAACTGGGAAAGGCAGTCCTTGTATTCTCAGTCTCCCAAGTTGTTAGGATTACAGGCTTGAGCCACAGGTATCCTGCTTGGAATTCTTGATAGATGATTGGCTTTCTCAAAGCCATAACCTTATCTACCTTGGAAAATATTTCCAGTAATTCACTCCACTATCTCTGGTAAAGTTTAACTCTAGAGATTAAAATTATTGTAATTTGGGGGTCCCAAGGATGAATCATCTTATTTTGATAAGAAGGAGATAAGCTCACCACACAGTGGTGGCAAACTGTTCCTCATGTGAAATCTCACATCATGTGATCACACTGTTGTTCAAGGCCAGCTTTGGCAAAAAAGTTCACAAGCTTTTATCTCAAAAGAAAAAAAGCGGGGCTGGGGATATAGCCTAGTGGCAAGAGTGCCTGCCTCGGATACACGAGGCCCTAGGTTCGATTCCCCAGCACCACATATACAGAAAACGGCCAGAAGTGGCGCTGTGGCTCAAGTGGCAGAGTGCTAGCCTTGAGCGGGAAGAAGCCAGGGACAGTGCTCAGGCCCTGAGTCCAAGGCCCAGGACTGGTTAAAAAAAAAAAAAAGAAAAAAGAAAAAAAGCTAGGCGCTGTTGGGGGCCTGTCCCAGCTACAATGGAAAGTGTTAAACAGCATCATTGCCCAGGCAAAAAGTGAGACTCTCAAAAATAACCAACGCAAAAAGGACTGGAGTTGTGGCTCAAGAGGTATAGCACCTGCCTAGCAAATATGAAGCCCTGAGTTCAAATTCTAGTACTGCCAAGAATTCATATTAAGATGTGAGCCATGGAAAAACAATAAAAAAATGAGAACACACAATGCAATAGTAATGAAGCGTAAGTGCAAGCTTTTGAATTTATGTTGAGACAAGAGTACAAAAGACAGTAGTTTCAAAGGTAGCAGACTAACTCCACCTCATCAGAGCTAGACAAAAGACTGCACTTACCATTTCTTCACGGGTTCTCATTCTCAGCATTTTCCCCCGCAGCTGAACTCTGTAGTCATCATAGTATTTTCGAGCACGAACAATTTGTTGACGATTTTCTTTTATCTTTGATTGGGTCAACCTCTGTCTATGAATGCGATCCCTGAAGTCTTGCTAGGAAGGGGGAAGAGAGGAAGGAATGAGGATTGAGGAGGCTGGCTTTTCTCGTTTCCACTGTCCATAATGTCTTCAGGCACTAAGCTAGTCATGCAGGCCCTCAGACCCCGCAGCTTCTCGCCTCATCTCCATGTGAAGAGCAGCACAGACAGGACTGTGCTGGACAGAGAGCTGGCAGGGCCTGAGAACTCCTGAACTGAGGCTCTCATCTCCCTTCCACAGGTCAGTATAGCACACACCCGCTTAACAGGAGCAGGAAAATGGCACGGAGGCTTTCAAGCAAAGCCTGAATTGTTAAAAGTATTTAGTGGGGTCCAAAATAAGGAAATTAGATCATCTCTGACTAAGTACTAAGGATGAAATGAGGTCACATACAGATAGATCATCTCTGACTAAGTACTGAGGATGAAATGAGGTCACATACAGACAGCCTCCAGACCGGCCATGTACCACAATGCAAGCCATGAAATGGTGTTCGGGCTTACAGTTCTCATGACTTACCTACTCCACAACCAAAAATGTTTAGGTCTCTTCCTGGCACACTGACTTCTAGCCTCCCCCTTGTGGGGGACAAGGTGGTGTCAAGTACAGTTGGGTTCTAACAGAAGCTGGCAAACTACCTTAGTTACCTGGGACCTGAAACCTCAGGAGAGGGCGGAGAGCACTAAGCTACAACTACCTTGCAGCCAGAAGGGGCGGTGGAGGTGCAGAATGGGTATAAGGCTCAACTTTACCCTTCAATAGTGAGCAAAATCCAGGGCAAGTTGCTTAGTGTCTCAAAGCCTTGTCTGGGTTTTGATGTCATAGAAAACATCTTCCCTTCATCTGCTATTGTAAAGACTACTTGGTATTGAGCTCAGTCCTATGGCTCATGACTGTAATCCTAGCTACTAAAGAGGCTGAGATCTGAGGACTGTGGTTGGAAGCCAGCCTAGGCAGAAAAGTCCTTTGAGATTCATCTCCATTTAGCCACCAAAAAGCTCGAAGTAGAGCTGTGGCTCAAGTGGTAGAAAATCAGCCTTGAGTGAAAAAGCTAAAGGAGAGTGCCTAGGCCCTGAATTCAAGCCCCAGTAGTGGCATACACAACGGATGTAAGACACCTGTCACTTCTCTCATCAGCTGTGGTTAAAGCCTTGGAAGTGGGATCTGAGCTGTGTACCTGGTTTAGACACAAGTTCAAAATTGCAATGCCCACTTGTGCTTCACATACCAGTCTCCTATTATGTTCATATTCTTTCTTCACCAGGGCTGTCAGGAGGTCGTGCCTTCTCAGGGCTTCTTCTATCTTTAAGGGGGACACAAGGCGAGAAGGTGAGTACTGCTGTAGAAGAACAAGCTTGCCCTTTCTGGCTTATCCTCAAGCTGCAGAGAGGTACTTACTTCATCGTGGAGTTTCTTCTTTGATCCGTCTTCTCCATAGGCCTCTTTTCTGAGCTGTTCAGAGTGTGCGATTTGCTGTTTCCACATTTTATTCAGTGTTGGGTCCGAAACATACAGGAATGGGAACTGCTCCAGCATAAGAGGCAGAAGGCTGTGTTCCTTCACTTTCACTGCAAGGGAACACGAGATGTTTTTAAGCCAACCATGCTGCTGACAAACTCCCCTACCTTCCTGATAAACCGTAGCCAGTCTAACCATGTGGTGCTGCTGATCTTGGAAGGGGCCATTCTAAATGCACTCGTTACTTCTGCACTTCTTAGTCTAATGGGATGGAGCTGGGAGACCAATAGTTTCTGGGGGAAAGTTGGCAGCCTGGTTTTTTCACACAACCTTGTTTCCTTTCAAGTCAATGACACTGGCACCAACTGTTAATATGCAGAGCCCGAATGGCCCATCTGCTTGACTTGGAGCATTGCTTTCACGCTACCAGCTTCCTAGAGACAACTCTGGCTCAAGCTGGAGCAGCAGGCAGTAGCCTGGCATCCCTTCAGTATCCATCTACAGGCCTCCCTTCAGGGGACTGTTTAATAGTTCAACTATCTCCACAGAAAACCAGCCACTCAGCAATGATAAAGAATGCTCTGCGCTCGCGGGTGGAGGTTGCTTTTCAGTGTGGTGGTCTTGGAATGCAGTTCACACTTTCAAATGCTGCCAGTTTTCCATAAAGTACAATTTTATGGCTCTTACTTGGAGTCGCTTTATTTGACTTTGGGAAGCCACCTCTTGGACTCTGAGCTGTGGTTTTTCTGGCGTAAATCTTCCGAGGCTGACTATGTTTTGGAGTTCCTTTATGAACAGCTTCTCCATATATTTTTTTCTTAGAAGCGGATGTAAAACAGAATAAGAGAGGTCAACAACTCTCATCAGATCTTTAATATTATATATGAACAAAAGTAGCTAGCTAATACCTAGCCAAAAGTCTTAGAATTTCTAAAAATCTGGTTAATGTTTATTATTCTAAGTTAAGGGCATCCTCTAGAATATGAAAACACGTTTTGGACACTATCGCCCCACACCCTAAATATAGCCACTACTCGTGTTTTGATGTACTTGCATTTTTTAACAAACTTTACATAGATTAAACAAATTCTCAAGCAACTTTGCAGTATGTTTACTTACAACTACATTGTACTTTAGCACCAGCTCATTAACGTTTTAGCAATAGCCTTATGCTTTCTTTCTTTTGGTTTCTGTAACCATCTTTGTGATTTTTCTTTTGCTTCTTGGGAGATACTGGGGATTGAACTCAACACCCTCATGCATGCTAGTCAGGTGCTCTATACCTTGAGCCAAAATCACCAGCCCCCTTTGCACTGGTTATTTTCTTCCACACATGGTCTCTTTTATCTATCTTGCATGAAAGCACTTTACCACTAACCTATACCTCCAGCTTTGGAATCTTGCCTCTTCCTAAAGAGCTAATAATTAAAGAAAGCCCTGTTTATCCTTTTTTCTTTTCAAAAGAATGTATCTGTATTTTCCAATGGTCTGATCAAGTAGCATTTGGTGGAGACTTTTACCCACTGTTTCCTCCTCCTCTTCACTTATCCCCTGAGGTCCAATATTCTGTTGAACTTTATTTTTTCTTAGCACTCTTTCAAACGCATCAGTTAATGTCTACAAAGGAAAAGGTCACATAAGATCATAGTTAGGAATACATATGGGTGGGCGGCAAGGAAATAGTTCATCCAGGATCCTATCACCCCTAAGCTGTTAGGCTCATCGACACTTTTAAGCCTATTTCCAGGTCAGTATCATAAATACACACTATTGCAGTAGATATGTACTTGACATATAGTGAAATTTTACACGATGCCTTCTTTGTTGTTGTTCTTAACAGGTTTTGGAATTATTTTGATGCTTTACCAATGGATGTTACATTCCAAGTTGGTACTAAGTGTAACTATCCTGAGATCCCAATTAGCTTCAGTTTTCACTATTAGAAAAACCACTGTCAAACATACTCTTAATAAGCAAGCAAATATTCTAAATTCATGCAACAGCAGGAAGCCTGTGCCAGTTGCTTTGTTGGAGCCAACCCCCTCTTCTAATGAGCACTTTCTCAATCTCTCACTCAAGTGACCTACTACTAAGTGTACCTCCCTTCAGCACTCTATTTATTTGTATGTATGTATGTATGTTTGTATGTATGTATGTCAGTCTTGGGGCTTGAGCTCAGGGCCTGGGCACTGTCCTTGAGCTTTGCTCAAGGCTAGTACTCCACCACTTGAGCCACAGCTCTACTTGTGGCTGTGTGTGTGTATGTGGTCTCTTGGACTTTCCTGTCTGTGCTGACTTCAAACTATGATTCTCAGATCTTAACCTCCTAGCTACTCAGGATTACAGGCTATGATTACAGGCATGAGCCACTGGAACCTGGCTTCACTACTTCCTTGTCTTTTTTTTGCCAGTTCTGAGGCTTGAACTCAGGGCCTCAGGGCCTGGGCACTGTCTCTGAAATTCTTTTGCTCCAGGCTGGCACTCTACCCCTTGAGCCACAGCACCACTTTTGGCTTTTTCTGTTTATGTGGTGATGAGGAATCGAACCCAGGGCTTCATGCATGCTAGGCAAGCACTCTACTGCTAAGCCACATTCCCAACCACCCCCCCCCCCCCCCCCACTGCTTCTTTCTTTTTTTGCCAGTCCTGGGCCTTGGACTCAGGGCCTGAGCACTGTCCCAGGCTAGCACTCTGCCACTTGAGCCACAGCGCCACTTCTGGCCATTTTCTGTACATGTGGTGCTGGGGAATCGAACCCAGGGCCTCATGTATACGAGGCAGGCACTCTTGCCACTAGGCCATATCCCCAGCCCCCCTGCTTCTTTCTTTTTTTTTTTTTGGCCAGTCCTGGGCCTTGGACTCAGGGCCTGAGCGCCGTCCCTGGCTTCTTCCCGCTCAAGGCTAGCACTCTGCCACTTGAGCCACAGCGCCACTTCTGGCCATTTTCTGTATATGTGGTGCTGGGGAATCGAACCCAGGGCCTCATGTATACGAGGCAGGCACTCTTGCCACTAGGCCATATCCCCAGCCCCCCTGCTTCTTTCTTAATCCATGTTATTTTTTTGATAATTTTACTAGTTTAATTTTTTTTTTTTTTTTTGGCCAGTCCTGGGCCTTGGACTCAGGGCCTGAGCACTGTCCCTGGCTTCTTCCCGCTCAAGGCTAGCAGTCTGCCACTTGAGCCACAGCGCCGCTTCTGGCCGTTTTCTGTATATGTGGTGCTGGGGAATCGAACCTAGGGCCTCGTGTATCCGAGGCAGGCACTCTTGCCACTAGGCTATATCCCCAGCCCGACTAGTTTAATTTTTATCTTCCCGAATTCTCTGCCATCCATTCTAATGAAGCACACTAAATGCATTGTTAACCTTTCCTCATTGGGATGTTCACTGTGGCATATGCCTGAAGGGAATGACACTGCTTGCTGCCCACTGGTAATCAAGGGCTGAGCACAAACCTTTGCTTGGATCTGGCGGATATCTGCTCCTTTTGCTTTGCGCTGCTTTCTCCTGCCGGTCTGGAACTGTTTGGATTTGTTGGTTGGAGATGGAGACAGAGAATGTGACCTGTAAGGTGGTTTTTTATGCACAAAAATTCCTGCAACACAGAACAGTCATGTACTGTTAGTGGAAATGCTACATTGGAAATCAAATAGTTTGCTCTTGGCAAATCCAAAGAGAATAATGAGCGAACGTGCTCCCTGTGCTTTCCTAGCGGTTGTACTTGTAGGTTTAGTCATACCATGTAAACAGAAAAATGCACCGAAGTGCTTACTAATTCAAAGAAATACTTAGATTGTATAGGCACGTTTGGACTGGCTACAACAGGTAGAATGCTTGCTGTGAATAGATTCCTATGGAAGGTACTCCTAGGGTGGGGGCGGGGAGATGGGAGGAGAAAGGGGAATTATTTGAGCTGTGTTTGCTGCCTTGATCCCTATGTATGTCCTGAGGAAGGGATGTAAAATAACATATACATATCTTATAAACACAAAGCATCAGCTATAAGCAAATGTTAATGCAGTCAAGCATCTTGTAAGTAGTCCTGATTCTTTTTTTTTTGGCCAGTCCTGGGCCCTGGACTCAGGGCCTGAGCACTGTCCCTGGCTTCTTCCCGCTCAAGGCTAGCACTCTGCCACTTGAGCCACAGCGCCGCTTCTGGCCGTTTTCTGTATATGTGGTGCTGGGGAATCGAACCTAGGGCCCCATGTATCTAAGGCAGGCACTCTTGCCACTAGGCTATATCCCCAGCCCCTGATTCTTTCTTAAAAGAGGCAATAGTAATGCATATTTTATATCAATTGGGCACATTGTATGAACTCACATACAGCAACTAGATGAACTGGCTTTCTAAGTATCAACAAAAAATGATTGCTAAAATTGTGCCAATGCAAAAAAAAAGCAAGGTGGAGAATAACATATGCAGTATCTATCTCTATCAAAATGTAAAAGAACATAATTTTGACAAGTAATATAAAAGTTTTTGAGGGCTGGGGATATAGCCTAGTGGCAAGAGTGCCTGCCTCGGATACACGAGGCCCTAGGTTCGATTCCCCAGCACCACATATACAGAAAACGGCCAGAAGCGGCGGTGTGGTTCAAGTGGCAGAGTGCGAGCCTTGAGCAAAAAGAAGCCAGGGACAGTGCTCAGGCCCTGAGTCCAAGGCCCAGGACTGGCAAAAAAAAAAAAGTTTTTGAAGTATGAAAACTAGTGAGAGAGGGAAAAAAAAAAAGCCAGGGACAGTGCTCAGGCCCTGAGTTCAAGCCCCAGGACTGTCTCCCCCCCACCCCCCCGAAAAAAAAAATAAGAAAGAAAACTAGTAAGAGGAAACAATACCACCTTTTGGTGTGCATTATGTTTGTTCGCCCGCGTTTCCCATCCCAGGCCTCTCAAGTCAGTACCTGGCCTGGGCTTCTTTGGCCCATACTCCATGATGCTGTCGCTGTGCTGAGACAGTACCTCCTCTTCACTCGCACTGCGTGCCTCTTCCTTCCCAATGTCGTCATCTTCACTCTCAGGTTTGCTTTTAATTCGATCACCCAGGGCATTTCTTAACATCTGTTGGAAAAATCCTTTCAACATCTTTCATTGGTTTCAGCAGAATGTAAACTGGTAATAGACAGCAGACCTTTAGCAATAAGTTTTCAGACGCATATACACATTTAGGTGTTTTATGTATGTGTATATATAATGATTTATATATATATACATATATATATATATACTACAATAACATAATTCTTTTGAGATAGGGTCTGTGTATCTCAGGGTGACTTCATACTCAAAATCTCCCTGTTTGGGCTCCCCACATGCCCAGATTACAGATGTGCACGACTACATTTAGTGTTTAAGGACTGGTATTAATGCAACAGATTATTCATTTCAATCATTCACCATTACAGAATTTTATATTGTAAGAATAGTGACCCATCAGATTTCATACTAAATCTCTTTAGTGATGAAGAAAAATGGTACAGTTATAGCTGAAGATAAATTATTTAACAGTTGTATCACTTAACAGTCAGATTACATGATTTGATTTTATATATCATGCAGGTTTTACCTAATACATGTTCATGTCCTACCTGCTTGACTTCTGGGATACTTTCTTGTAACTAGAACCCAACTAATTTTCTAATACAACCTTTCACATTCCATTCACACCCACTGAGCTGCTTGAGAACTGCGAGCAATGAGTCTCTTTTTTTATTTTTTGCTTGTCCTGGGACTTGAACTCAGAGGCTGGGCACTGTCCCTTAGCCTCCTTGTGCTCAAGGATAGCACTCTACCACTTGAACCACAGCACCATTTCTGACTTTTCTGTTTATGTGATACTGAGGAATCGAACCCAGAGCTTCATGCATGCAAGGCCAGCACTCAACCACTAAGCCACATTCCCAGCCCCAGCAATGAATGTCAATATAGACTAAAAACAAGACTTGCCCAGTCTAGTTCACAGAGCCGCTGGGACACTTTCTGTGACACTGTGTGTATTTCTTGTTCTGTTAACCTCTTTCTCGGCAAATCCCACGAGGAGGCTGCAGCTCTGTTTTCATTTCTGTAATATAAGTGGCCAGGTCATATTTAACAGCCCAGTTAGTTCAAAGAAGCCATCACTTAGTTCAAAATGCCCGTCATGGCTGCTTTTACACATATCTCATATGTCCATAGCTAGATTTGGAGCTTCCAGATCCTCTTACAGACCAGCAGAAAGGTGGAATGCTGCAGCAATGTTACCTTTTCCCCTTGGCAAACTTCCTTGTTCTAGGGCTTTGGGCCTGAGCGGCACACGGTTCCTGTTCACCAGCTTTGTGCAACTTGGAAGCCGAGAGAACTTCATCCTTGGGTTCCTATCAACAACAGAATACAGTTGATTGGAAAAGCTGGAAGGAAGACACACTGAGTCCTTTTCCGTCTGGGGAAGGGAGGTCTTGGGGTACAAAGCCAGGCTCTTCAATCTCCATGGTGATGTGTTTGGGTTTTTTTTACACACGGTCTCGTTAACTTGCCCAGGCTGGTAAGCCCCCCCTTCAGCTTCCCAAGGGCTGGGATCCCAAGCATGTGCTGCCATGGCCAACTAAATGTGTGTTTTACAATACACTTATCAAAACATCATACTGACACCCAGCATGAAAGGACGGACTGCCCATGTCTACCTGCCAGTGCAACCACTGTGGCTCAGGCGTCATTATGGCACATGAGAGGCTGTCACACAGGAAAGGCAGAGCTATGGTTGGTCATGCCTCGTTGGTAAGAAATAATCAGGTCCAAGTGGACATATGCACCATTTTATCTCATATCAAGCGGTCGACAGGAAGTGTTCAAAATTGAGACACTTAAAGATGAAGTCTCCAAAAATATATATACTTTCAATAACAATCTGAGAAGAAATGGGTTTTCTTGTTTGTTTTGGCGCTGGGAATGGCACCCAGGGACTTGAGCACACTAAGCAGACTACTGCTGAGCTCTATCCCCAACCTTTGTGATGAACCCTTTTAGAAGTATTGCTTCTGGTAAAGGAATGTGTATTTATCACTTTAATATGCTTTTTAAAACTTTGAAAATGAAGTCTACAGGTCTGGCTCAATTAACTGAAAAGTGAGCTCTCCTAGTCACCACAACCGGGTGAAGAACAGAACCCTCCCAGCAGCCCACGCGGAACTCCTGAGGTACCACTGCCCTCTTATCTATTCTACCTGAACAGATGCACAGAACGTTTACAGTGATGGTCACATAATGCTGATGATAGTTTCATCTTTGTACTTTTCCTGCACTGTTTTTTTTTTTTTTTCAATACTAGGATTTCAACTCTTCTATTTTCCTTTCAGATAGGATCTCACACTTTAGCCCAGGGCTGACTTTAGATCATGATCCTATCTATACCACCCACAAAGCTGGGACCACAGTTGTGTACTACCACACCTAGCTTGTTGGCTGAGATAAGGTTTTGCCAAGTTTTTTTGGTTTTGGCTGGCCTTAATTGTTGACTCTCCTATTTTCTACTTCCCAAGTAGCTTAGGGTTATAGGTGTGCAACACCACACATAGCCTTTTTTTTCTTTAGTGTCAAAGTGAAGTACAGAGGGGTTACAGTTTCATATGCAAGGCAGTTGAGTACATTTCTTATCCAACTTGTTACCTCTTCCCTCATTTTTCCCCCCTGCCTCCCCCTTCCCTCTTACCCTCCCTCCCCCATGAGTTCTACAGTTGTTTACACCAAATGGTTTTGTAAGTATTGCTTTTGGAATGGTTTGTCTTTTTAATCCTTTTTCTCTCGATTTTGGTATTCCCATTCCCTTCCCCAGTTCTAATAATACACACACACACACACACACACACACACACACACACACAGTATCCAGGGTACTAAGATGAGATACAGTGATAGCGGGGGTAAAACCAAAGGAAGGGAATATGAGAGAAAAAAAAGGGTACGGTTTCACATGGCATGTTGAAAATAATTACACCACTGATATAACACTTGTATCCATAATGTGGAGTTTACTTCACTTAGCATTATCTTATGTGTTCATAAGGGCCTAACTATTGGGCTATTGTGTTCTTCTGCTATGACTAGCCTAAACATGTACTAATTATTACCTATGAGGGAAACCATAGAGTCCATGTTCCTTTGGGTATGGTTCACTTCACTTAATATAATTTTTTCTAAGTCCTTCCATTTCCTTATGAATGGGGCAATGTCATTCTTTCTGATA
>NC_063177.1:44820613-44917613 GCF_023159225.1 Perognathus longimembris pacificus | reverse complement strand
CAGTAAATTTGAAGATGCAAAATGCATTGATAGTGCAGTATTACCGACTACAATCCAAGAAAAGGGTTCCAAGGCTCAGAGTGTCACTCAGCATAAACAAGGCCCTGGTTCAACCACCAGCACCAAAAAAGAATAAGGAAATGCACTTCTATCCAATTGCAAGCAAGGGTTTTCCACTCACCACAAGAAATGTTGTGCGCTCTCCAGTGGAATTTGTGACAGGGGAAGAGTAGTAGCTTGAGCGAAGGTATTCTCTTCCTATGGGGCAGGGTGCTCTGGGCTCTAGAGGGTGGAAGGGTGGATGTAAAGGAATGGCTGCTCGGATAGGCTCTCCCAGCTTCCTAGCACTTGGAATCGTACTAACAGGAGAGGCTTCTGCTGCAAGACAAAGTAAAGTGGACCAAAGTGGATGTGATGGTGAAAGTCTAAGAAATAAGTCATTTTACATCCATATCTCTACATATATTCTGTGTGTGTGTGTGTGTGGTGATCGAACCCTGGGCCTTGTGTCCTAGAAAAGTACTCCAGGAATGTTTTATAAACTTGATAGAAACAAAGCATACACAAAAAGTAAAGTAGGGATGCAGCCTTAGCAAACAAGTAAGTCCCAGTGAGTGAAATTTTAATGCAAAATTGAAAGCAACCTAATGGCTTGAAGAACAACTCTATAAAACATGACTCATCCAGTAGTTAGAAAACTGGCACACCATTACCATTGACTATATAATGTAATATATGAGAATCTTAACAGATAAAGAATATTTCTCAAGTTACTGTAGTTTGTCATCCACTAGTTGAGAGAGCCTTATTGTTCTTAAAACAAGTCTTTGAAAGAAGAGGACTAAGATAACTAAATAATGCATGCAAAAATATGTAACCACAGTTGGGTGCCGGTGGCTCATGTTGTAATCCTAGCTACTTGAGAGGCTGAGATTTGAAGACTGTGGTTCAAAGCCAGCATAGGCAGGGAAGGCTCTGAGACTCCGATTAACCACTAGAAAACCAGAAGTGGAGCTGTGGTTCAAAGTGGTAGAGTGCTAGCCTTGAGCACAAAAACTTGAGGAGAGTGCCCAAGCCCTGTGTTCAAGCCCCATGATCAACAAAAAACAAAAACATGTTACCAAAGACCACATAAAGCAGAGAAGTCAGAACAAGCATTTACAAATAAGATTATGTAAAACGAAAAGAATCACACCAAGCACAGCACAACAGTAGTCCAAAGGCTAAATGTAACAGCAGATATTCCAAGACCTGCCCCCGCACCCAGCTGCAGCACACAGAACTGCAGCTCCATTACTACTCACTGTCTGCATCGAAGGCTGCCCTGTTCTGGGGTGGAAAACTAAACGAGGGCGGGGTCAACACACCATCATGTGACCTAGAACTTGGTGAGGCCAAGGATTTTCTAGAAGTTGGTGAAGCCAAGGATTTTCTAGATAACGTGTCAGTAGAAATATGGGCACCTAGGAAAAGAAATAATAAAGGTAACAGTTTTAACTATCAGAATAGTTTACTAGGCTGGACACTGGTAGCTTATATTTGTAATCCTAGCTACTTAAGAGAGTGACACCTGGAGGATCAAGGTTTGAACAGACAGATTCCATGTCCTGTTAACCAGCTGTGACCAAGGAAACCAAGCAAGCTCAAGGCCCTCAGTTCAAGCCCTAGAAAGGGGGGTGGGGGGAGGAGAGGGGGACCAGAGAAAAAAATAGTTTGCTAATTAGTATTACATTGAAAGATGAGGAATACAATGTTGAAAGCACCACATTGGTTCAACTGCTCATAATACCAATTACTTTTTGTATGTACCAGTCCTAGAACTTAAACTCATGGCCTAGGTATCTCTGAGTCTCCCCCCACACCCTCTGCCCCAAAGATGCTCTACTACTTGAGCCACACTTCCAGTTTTTCAGTGGTTAAGTAAGGTAAAAGTCTCATAGACTTTGCTGTGTGGGCTGGCTTTGAATCATAACCTTCAGATCTCAGCCTCCTTAGTAGCTAGCATTACAAGTGGCCCAATTTTTTGTGTGTCTACTTTCAACTTGTATGTGGCTTGAACTCTAGGTCTGGGTGTTGTCCGTGAGCTCTTCTGTTCAAGACTAGTGTTCTACCACTTGAGCCACAGCTCCACTTTAAGGCTTTTTGTAGTTAACTGGAGGTAAGCATCTCATGGACTTTTCCTGCCTGAGCTGGCTTTGAGATGCAATCCTCAAATCTCAGCTTCCTGAGTAGCTATGATTACAGCTGCCAGCACCCAGCTTCCAGTTACTTTTAATCATCATACAGTGTGATGCAGTTCTGTACCCCCAGAATCTTTATAAACATAACTTGAAAGCATAGTTTTACTCAGTATTTCTTTTTATGTATGTATGCCGGAACCGGGCCTTGAACTCAGGACCTTGTACTCTTCTTAGCTTTTTTGCTCAAGGTTGGTACACAACCACAGCTTCATTTTTTGCTTTTCATTGGTTAATGAGATAAGAGTTTAGTGGATTTTCCTACTTGGGCTGGCTTCAAATCATGATCCTCAGATCTAAGCACCTGGAGTAGCTAGGATTATTGCAGGCATGCCCATCATTTCATTGTTCTTTTGTTTGAGACAAAGTCTCACCAGGTATCCCAGGCTGGCCTTTAAGTAAGGCTCCTCCTGCCTCAGCCTTGAGTGCTGGCATGTACCATCATACCAAACTCATTAACATGCTTAGAAAAACAGGTGCCAGTATTGCAGAAATGCTGACTGTAATGTGGGCATTTCTGAGTATGAAGAGATATTTGAGTTAGAGGTTGTGGCTAAAACCACAATCAAAGAATTACAGTCCAGAAAGTGACGTCTAAGTTCTGTGAATGGATATGACAGTATCCCCTATCTTAATCTGAGTAGAATAGGAAGCTGAGATAAGTCCATCTGTCCCAACCCATACAAGCCTCTCACGGCATCCAAAGCCGATATCTTAATTGCAACAAATAATTCCCTTTTCTACTTTTAATCTGAAAACCAGTAACAGGCTGAATATCCCTCATCTAAAATGTTTAGGATATAATGTTTGCATTTGGGCATATTTGCATATGTATATGACATAGTTTGGGGGGGGGGAGACAAGTCATTTATATGTCTTATCATTTTTGTTTGTTTGTTTTTTGGTGCTGGTCCAGGGGCTTGAAATCAGTGCCCAGCACTGTCCCTGAGCTTTTTTGCTCAAAACTAGTATTCTGTCACTTGAACCACGGTTCAAAATCCAGCTTTTTGGTTGTTAATTGGAGATGGAAGTCTCATGGGCTTTCCTGCCTGGACTGGCTTTGAACCATGATCCTTAGATCTCAGTCTCCTGAGTAACAAGGATTACAGGCATAAGCCACCAGAGCCCTGCTAATAATACATTTTTAAAAATCGAAAGAAATTTCAGAAACAAAACCTTTAAATCCCTTTGCATGCATTACACAGCTCAAGTGACACTGAATTGTCAGTAAGTCCCGAGTCATTATCAATTTTATTTAGATTGTTCTGTTATCTGCTGTTTCCCTGACGTTAATTTTGTGAAAAATCTGCTCCCCAAGAAAATATGCCCAAAAAGCAAAGGAGGCAAATTACCACTGGGAGTATGAACTACTTTTTTTTTCTTGTCTTTTCTTCTTTGGTACCAGGGATCAAACCCATGACATTGTACTTGCTAGGCAAGTGCTTTGACACTGAGCTACATCCCAGCCCAGTATGAACTTCTTAAAATGATTTTTTTTTAAAAGTGAGTCAAGTCTTTAATTCCCATTTCCTGCATCAGGAGCACAAAATGTTTCTTTCTTTTTTTTTTTTTTTTTGCCAGTCCTGGGGCTTGAGCACTGTCCCTGGCTTCTTTTTTGTTCAAGGCTAGCACTTTAGTTCTTAAGCCACAGCACCACTTCTAACTTCTATATACGTGGTACAGAGGAATCAAACCCAGGGCTTCATGTATGTGAGGCAAGCACTCTACCACTAGGCCATATTCCCAGCCCTTCTTTCTCTTTTAACTTGTTATACAAACTAAATCCTTGTTAAAACTTAAAAAACAATGCTACTATGAAAGCATGACTAGACTTTAACAGTGTACCCAGAATTCTCTTCCTGTGACATCTAGTCACACAGTTACATGACAATTTGTCCACTTAATTGACGTGGACCTACTTGCTCTTGCCTGTGACTTCAGATACCTGCTCATATTTAGTGGGTGTTGATGGTATTTTGGAATTCAACACTGATAGCTAGTTAGGGTTGTCTTTATTTCAATCTTTTTTTTGGCTGGGTCTTGGAATAAGAACTAGGTTCTCTCTCAGCTTTTTCACTCAAGCTAGTGTTCTACCACTTGAGCCACAGTTTCATGGCTGGCTTTCTGCTGGTTAATTGTAGTTTTAGAGTCTCAAGGGCTTTCCTGCTCAAGTTGGTTTTGAACTTCAATCCTCAGGTCTCACCATCCTGAATAGCTAGATTTATAGGTATGAGCTATTGATGCCTGGCTAATCTCAATCCTAGAGAGTCTATGTCTTCAGAGTGTGTGTGTGTGTATAATCATTTTTGCTTTTAGGTTAGTTTTTATGCAGGCTCTCACAATTTTGTCCTGGGTTAGCCATCACCTTGATCTGTCCTCTCATCTAGCTGAAACCACAGGCAAGTAACAGCACATTGGGTCTTTATTGAGATGAGGGTCTCGCTAACTTTTTGTCCAGGCTTGCCTCAAGCCACAGTCTTCCTGATTTTAGCTTCCCAAGTAGCTGAAATTACAGTCTGGCATCACTGTGCCAGCCTTTACATTTTTATAGCTGTATGTTGAATAATGCTGACAATTAATTACTCACCATTGCTTCTCAGAGAATACGTATGTGCTGTTTCTCCAAGTCTAATTATTTCACCGGTAGATTCAGCTTCATCTTCATTCCAACTGGGGCCCAAAGCGTCAGATGGATGCGAGTGCCTGCAAGAGGTCTGTCACTCAGAGCTCAGTCTGACCATGAAGGACTCTTACTATTAGCACCCAGTGAGTTGCTTCAGCCACCCACGACAGGTGTCAGACTCAGAGATTAGGGCTGGAGATGTAGATCAGGGGTCCAGGGCTTTTCTAGCATGCTTAGCACTTAAAAAAAATGGACTGGGGTCTGGAGGTATAACTCAGTGGTAGAGACGTTGCTTAACATGCACAAGGCCCTGGATTCAATCACCAACACCCCAAGAAACAAAAATAACCAACTTTTGAACACTCTCTTTTGTTGCTTATCACTCCTTGTTTCTTGTTATGTATAGATTGTCAAATAAGAAATGGATTGAGGGCTGGGGATATAGCCTAGTGGCAAGAGTGCCTGCCTCGGATACACGAGGCCCTAGGTTCGATTCCCCAGCACCACATATACAGAAAACGGCCAGAAGCGGCGCTGTGGCTCAAGTGGCAGAGTGCTAGCCTTGAGCGGGAAGAAGCCAGGGACAGTGCTCAGGCCCTGAGTCCAAGGCCCAGGACTGGCCAAAAAAAAAAAAAAAAAAGAAATGGATTGAGGGGCTGGGAATACGGCCTAGTGGTAAAGTGTTCACCTCGTATACATGAAGCCCTGAGTTCAATTCCTCAGCCCCACATATATAGAAAAAGCTGGAAGCGGCGCTGTGGCTCAAGTGGTAGAGTACTGACCTTGAGCAAAAAGAGGCCAGGGACAGTTCTCAGGCCCTGAGTTCAAGCCCCAGGACAGGCAAAAAAAATAAATAAAAAGGATTGAACACATATTATACTGGCAAGCCTAAGGCTGCAAGAGTGGAAGGGACTCTGGGTAAGGCATTAACTTTACATTAAATATATTTGAATTGCTTTATTTTTGAACTTGAATGAAAGAGCTAAGGAACAGCACCAAGCCCCTGGGTGTTTGCCCAGTTACCATACATGCACACATGCGCGCACACACGCGCGCGCGCGCACACACATACACACACAGTAATAAGAAATGATGTAATAGCAGTTAATAGTAGTGTTTAGTTTTGAATGGTAGATCTCATTTTTTTCCTTTTTAAAAGAAGAAAAAGACTTTGTAAGTTTAATGTAGGGAAGATAAACTATTCTGATTGAGGGAAAATTAAAAATGAGTTGGTCTTACAGACAGGTGCAAACAGTAAATCCTCTTTTGCAACCCAGAACTCATTGATGAATATGAGATTTTGGTACATGTAAGAAGGAATATGATTCCTACAAGAACTGACAATGTGGGGCTGGGGATATGGCCTAGTAGCAAGAGTGCTTGCCTCATATACATGAGGCCCTGGGTTCAATTCCCCAGCACCACATATACAGAAAATGGCCAGAAGTGGTGCTGTGGTCCAAGTGGCAGAGTGCTAGCCTTGAGCAAAAAGAAGCCAGGGACAGTGCTCAGGCCCTGAGTCCAAGGCCCAGGACTGGCCAAAAAAAGAAAAAAAGAAAAAAAAGAACTGACAATGTGGGGGTTTGTTAACTCACAGAGGTTGGATCTACGAATAAAGTTGATGTACGAGCTAAAAAAAATGAGTTGGTAATTTAGAATGAGAAAAAACAATGGGTAGGTATAAAATATAAGTTAGCAAACTATTCACATTAGCAAAACTCCCTTCTGGGTATTTTGAGTGCAGTTTTAAATTCCAGGTTTTTGTTGTTTGTTTTGTTGTTGTTTAGGTCTGAGACTGGGACTCAAACTTTCACTCATTGGCTAGTGGTCTACCAACTAAGCCACGCCTCCAACCCCGTTCTGTTTTTTTTTTTTTGTTTGTTTGTTTTTTTTGCCAGTCCTGGGGCTTGAACTCAGGGCCTGAGCACTGTCCCTGGCTTCTTTTTGCTCAAGGCTAGCACTCTACCACTTGAACCACTTCTGGCTTTTTCTATATATGTGATGCTGAGGAATTGAACCCAGGGCTTCATGTATACGAGGCAAGTACTCTACCACTAGGCCATATTCCCAGCCCCTGTTCTGTTTCTTTTTTGAGACAAGGTCTGGGTTGGCCTAGAAATCCGCTCAAAACTGGTGATCATCCTGCCTCAGCCTCCCAAGTACTAGAATTATAAGTGTGCATAATCATACCAAGTGACAAGCACTACATGCTTTGATGAAATTCACAAATATTATGTACTACCTTCCAAGATCAACTCTTTTCCATGATAATTTAGATTCCATAGAACTTTCTGGCCCTTCCATAGGTTCTCCTTGATGGGGCTCTTTAAAATACTGTTCAGCTTCACCTGTTTAGAAGAGATTAAAAATAATATTCAAACTGCCTAAGTTAATAACACTTTTGTTTACTTATTTAGCTACAGAAGCTGATGAGAGAGGTGAATGACAGCAAGACTCAAAGGTCTACAGTTGCATTAGCGGTACTTTATTTTTGAAGCTAGATGGTATATTCACTTATTGTTTATAGCTCTACATCTGTAAGAGATGTGTGAGGTAATCAATCAAGAAGGCAGGAAAACATGATTGTGTCCACTTACTCCAAGACAATCCTACCTTTGGCTAGGGGTCAGACTGCATTATGGCTGGGATGTGTTCTTTCAGACCATCAAGTTGTTCTTCCGACCTGGACTGGTTCACCCCTCCTAAGGCAACCTGGTGTTCCCCCACTCCCAGGAGGTCACCATATTGATGCTGAACTTAATGCAGACACCCGATCAGCATAGCACACTGCAGCCCAGAACTCCTGGACTCAAGGCTCAGCCTTCCAAGTAGCTGGGATTACAGGCACGTCTGGTCTAGCTGTTTTTCTAACCCCCAAATACCTACAAATATGCATTTTCACCGGCAGCAGAAATTCCTTAAAGCAGTGATTTCAGGAGATAATATGTGAGAAAGCTCTTATGATTCATACTTATTACGCCACTGGTCCCATTTGTATTTCTATACATTCCTGTTCAAATATCACCTTCACTTTTTTCTATTTTGGTATTTATCAAGCAACATTTCAATAACATTTGTTAATATTGATGGTGCATTTTCTCTGGGTTAGGCTCTGGGCCAAACAATTTACACATATCTTCAAACCTTGCAGATGAGGAAATGGGTTTAAAGAGCTTCAGTAATACACTGGGAAGTGGCCTGCCCTCAAAGCCCTTGTTCTTTAGAGGCAAATGATAATGCTAGCCTAGGACTCAGGAGAAGCTGTCCTATACAGCTAGTGTGATGGACTGTAAAACATGTTTCCCAATGAAGAGTCATGTCAGCTTTAATGCTGCTAAATAAGTATCTTTTGGACTTCCATTAAGTAATAATTAGAACTTACGAAATGTCCCACTAAGGTATCACAGAGCAGGGTGGAGAACATCTGGCCCACAGGCCAAAGTCATTTGGTGTATGACAAGATTGACACTTATGCTTGCCTGAGGCTGTCTGCCTAAATTGATCATTTTGTATGGCCTACAAATTATGCACACGTAAGTATTATATAAATATACATATTATATATTTCCAACTGGCCCTTGGCAGGAAAAAGGTTCCCCACCAGTCAGGGGGGGCTCATTTAAGGAACCCTCTTCTAGAACAGCCTCAGGTCAGCACAGCACCCCATCTTCCCCCAGCAGACTCACATGGAAGTATCTCAGTTTCTGTCTTCCTTCCTCCAGCCTGCACCAGCCCTATCATCAGCCTGCCAATGGGGACGAAGGAGGAGGAGGACTACCATTCCACCCCTCCCTGAAGTCAAGCACTGATATGTACAAACTGCTGCCAACCATTGTTGAGCCTGACTGTAATCTTGGCTACTCAAAAGGCTGAAATCTGAGGATCACAGTTCAAAGCCAGTCTGGGCAGAAAACAAGTCCAAGAAACTGCATCTCCACTACAATCCCAGTCTCTCCATTTTTAAACTTACTCTTTTCAAAAGATGTTTCACTGATGTGTTCGGTAAGATACTCCAGCAAGCCATCAAATATTTCTAGGAGATTCTTGATAGATTCTTTATCTCCTTTCACTATATTTTCTCCTGAATATAGAATACAAAACTATTAAACATCTTTAACAAAATATCTGTCTCATAATCTTAAAATGGTTTTAACACTATGAAAATGTTGTACAAAGATAAAAGGATTATAAAATAACCAAGGAGAAAATTATAAATATTAAAATATCAGTTTGCTGCTGCTTGATTATATCTGAATAGGGGGATAGGACTTGAATATGGTGTTGAATAATTGCAGGTATATTTCTTCCTTTTCACTCTCTAGTAAGATTCCCACCAAAACATAAAGTGACAAGGCAGAACTTTAGACAGGCTAGTAAAAAAATGGCAGATGACAGCACTTGCATACTGTAGGATCCTACTACTACAGGGTGTTTTGTTAAAAAAAAAAGCAGTAGTCATACAAGTAACTTGTCATCAGGAATCCTGTCCCTCTTCCCCATATTTGTTAACTCCTATTCACATTGCGTAGATTAAATAATTTTTTTCTGATTAAAATCTCCTCCCTGGTTCCCTTGCTATCTACGCTTTGCATAGACAACCCCTTGAGGTCTGTTTTGGTAATTGTTCATGGTACTGGGGGTTGAATCCAGAGCCTCATACTTGAGCTCTATACAACTTGAGCCATGCCCCAGCCTTTAAAAATCTCACCCACTTCTTAGCTTTTCCACACTTAATGTAAAGTCCCTAATATACGACTTGGCCCATAATAGATGATCAACTAATGTGAAATTGAAATGCTAAATAGAAATGGATTGACAAAGTATGTAAACTTGACATGCTTCATGTCATATCACCTCAAATGGACTCCAACTCTTTCCACATTGTTTGTCCTCTCTGAAATCATGCCTGGCAATCTCATGAGTTCAAAGCAATTTGGGCGTGACAGACGAGAAATCTGATATTTGAATCTTGCCATTCAGTTTTAGCCATGATATAAAAACAAAACCCCCAAAACCCTAAACTGGAAACCTGAGGTTTTGCATTCCCACTACTAACAACAGATGTTTTGACAGGTTTGTTTCTATTTAAAATAATGAAACAGAAATCTTGTTTTCAAGACCTTTATTGTTGTTGTTGTTTTCTGGCTTAAAAAAATGAAGTATACCCCAGGGCTTGTTGAGGACTTCTTAGTTTCCAGGATGGGGAGTATACTCTTGCTAACCTAGCAACTAGACTGTGCAGCAATTCACAGCACAGGAGAAACTGCTTTCAAATAGGGCTTATGCAGGAGAAAGCCGCTCTGCAGTCTACTGGTAGAGGTAAGAAGCTTTATCATTTGTTATGGGCTGAGTACAATTTGTCAGTGGCACCTCAAGTTCTAAAAACATGATGTACTTTTATAAACTTGTTACAGTATATTTTAAATCAGATACCAAGACACTGTCCTATCCAGATAAAGCAATTCCTTTCAGTTGGAAGAGGAAAAATCCAAAATTTGCCTTCAAAATCAAAGATCTCCAAACTGATTTAGCATATGTACTTAATCAAGAATTGAACTCCAATATGAAAGAACATTTGCTTTGGTTGGTATGTTGTTGGTATGTTTCAGAATATAGCATAGTACATTTTATTTTGCAAAAAACTTCAAAAGCGGTTTATATTAAAAACTTTCTTTTTGCCAGTCCTGGGCTTGGACTCAGGGCCTAAACACTGTCCCTGGCTTCTTTATGTTCAAGGGTAGCACTCTACCTCTTGAGCCACAGTGCTACTTCTGGCTTTTTCTGCTTATGTGGTGCTGAGGAATTGAACCCAGGGCTTTGTGCATGCTAGGCACTCTACCCCTAAGCCACATTCCCAGCCCTAAAAACATGTTTGAATTGATAAAATGGTTCAAAAGTGGCTGGGAATATGGCCTAGTGACAGAGTGCTTGCCTCTCATACATGATGCCCTCAGTTCGATTCCTCAGCACCACATATATAGAAAAAGCCAGAAGTGGCGCTGTGGCTCAAGTGGCAGAGTGTTAGCCTTGAGCAAAAAGAAGCCAGAGGCAGTGCTCAGGCCCTGAATCCCAAGCCCCAGGACTGGCAAAGAAACAACAACCCAAAAAGGTTCAAAATTCAAGTACAAAAGGAATACAGTGAAAATTCTTTCTCCTTTTCTGAAGTTCCTTTTGCTGGAGCCAATCAGTATGACTGATTACAGGACTTCCTTACATATTCATCTAGAAAGTCATTCAGAATGTAATCAATTATACATATAGTCTCTCCACCTTTGTTCTAAAGAACTGTAGCATCGTCTATGTATACCACAATTTTCTCCTCCTGAGTATTTCAGAGATGGTGCCCTTGAAGCTCATTCTTAATATTTTTCTATTCCACAAATTTACTGATTTGGTCAATTAAATGTCTAAGGTTCTACCTAAGGTCATTAATGAAACTGCAGAATGACCTGGTGATTAAGTAGATACTAACCTGTTATATGAGACAAGCTGACCTGAAGGTAATCCAAGGCCAGTGAATCAATCACAGCTTGTACATTGTGGGCATCGTCCTCTTGACTTCTGGGAATAACTATGAGGTCTATGGGGGGAAAAGCCACATTATTTTGCATTTATGAATGGTGAATTTTTGTCTCCAACCAGGCTTCTGAGTGAACTCAATTGATACAAACACAAGCACACACCAAGCAAAACAGAATACAGTATGGGGAAAGCTAACTGAGCCTAAGTTCTACATAGTAAAATCATTAGATATTTACTGATTAAACTTATTTTTCAATAGTGTACATTGGTTTGATATTTATTATAATATGAGCATATGTAAAGGAAGATGCAGGGGTCTCTAAATCCAGAGATATTAATAGTCCAATAAGGAAGCCAGGCCTGGCTTGGGGGCGCAATGCTTGTAATCCCAGCATTTAAGAGGCTGAGGCGGAAGGATCCCAGGCTTGACAGCAGCCAGGCTACCGCAAGACACTGTCTCAAAAAAATAGGAAGGCAAGATATGAGACAAAGACTTTAACCTCTTTGGGTTACTTTCCACTATGGAATCCAGCAGGTGTTTAAGGAAGGCTCTAATATATACTGATAAAACAGCATACTGGGAATAACTAGCACAAAGGTCTAAAAAGTCAGTACAGATTAGAACGTGGATTGTAGGACCAGGTGAACTTTGGAATTTCTCCCTGGTATTGAAGAGGATGAGCCCTGGAAAGAATTGAGATGAACATCAGAAATACCAACTACAAGCTGGGTGCTGGTGACTCATACCTGTCCTGGATACTCAGGAGGCTGAGATCTGAGGATTGCAATTCAACAACAGCCTGGACAAGAAAATTTGTGACTCTTTCATCACCAATTAATCATAAAAAAGTTATTAGTGGAGTTGTGGCTCAAATGGTTTTGAGCACAAAAGCTTAGGGACAATGCCCAGGCCCCAGGACCAGCACAAAAAAGAAAAAAGAAATGAGCAGTGTACAACCAACAAGCTGATTATAAGCTGTTTTCTTAATAAATTAGATTCGCAGAGTACAAGTATCAACTCCTAGCTATAATACTGGCTAAATAACCAAATGAATTACCAAGTTCTAGTTTTATTTTAGAAACTCTGAAGGTATAGTGACAAAAATGCTGTGACTTTCATGAGGTATTTACTATGACTGAATTAGAGATGATCAAGAACCAGCAAACTGATCAAGGCAATCATCAAGGCAATGAATGCCATACTGGTATAAAAATATGATGCAGAAAAATAAGGGGGAGGGAATTGGGGAGGAGAGGAGATGGGAGAAAAATGAGGGAGGAGGTAACAAATTTGACAAGGAATGTACTCACTACCTTACGTATGTAACTGTAACCCCTCTGTACCTCATCTTAACAATAAAAAATTAAAAAAAGAGAAAATAAGATTTTACAAATACCAAAGAATCTGACTAGGAATTTCTAGTCAAAGATATAAACAGAATTATTCCCACTTTCCAATACCCTTACCTGGCACCTTTTCTCCCAAGATGGACTGATAAAGAGCAATAAAAACATTAGCATCACAATCTTCAAGTTCGTGTATCCTCAGATGTATGTGACATTTAAAAAGAAGGTTATTGGCAATGTTTACCCACTCTGTTGGGGAAGAAAGGGGAAAAGAAATCAATTTTCAATAGTACTTGAAAGTCATACATGTGTTTCAAAAATTAGCATCGCCCCATAAAAAGACACTAACTAAGGAATTTGACTGTTACAGAATACAGACTTTGCTAGGCAAGATTTCTGAAATCAAGTATTTAACTTCTTTAAATGACTTCTACAGTGCTATCATTTTAATACAGTCAAATACAATACAACGAAAACCCAATCGTAGGCAACTGTTACAACCTAAAATCTTATTTATCAGCAGTTTTAATTTTACAAGCCATATGCAGGTGTCTTTCACTTAAAACATTCATAAGTAAACAAATATGTCATAAGCAAGACAGTGTCTAAATGATAATCTGAGGCGACTAGAAACCAGGGGAGGTGGCTTTAAATTCCCAAGAGTGTTAGTCATGTTTTTACCCAATTATCTTGTGCAAGTCAGGATTTCTCTGGAGCCCAAATAAGTGGTGATTAATTTAGGTTGCTTAAAACCATAGAGTAATGACAACACCAACACTTAAGCGTTTGTTAGTATCTTTTTTTAATTATATTTGATGCATATGAAAACATGGGAAATACATGTTGAAAAAAAATCCCTAAGGCTCAGAACTAGCACAGTACCAAAACACTGTTGAAGTTTCCCTTCAACTGCAACCCCCTCCCGCCCTCCGCCGAGCCGTGCTGGGATTTACCTAAATTAAGGGCTTCTCGACTAAAGGTAATATACAAAATACAGAAGCATTTGTTTTCTGAAAAAAATCACTGTCGATTAAAGAGGAAGTACGAAGCTACTTCGGTATTCGAAATGCCACCGGCGTGTAACACAAGGGCAGACGTTCTGTGCACAAATAGGTGTGCGTATCTCTCATCCCCCTTTCTAGGGCCATTTTCACGCCCGACCAAACCATGACAACCGTTTTTTTTTTTGTTGTTGTTGTTGTTGTTTCCTTTTTCTCAACTGCTTGCACGTTGTCCTGGAGAAAAGAAAGGAAGCGTCCTAGACAACCCAATCAACTGGCTTTTTCAAAATCGGTGCTAAAGTCAATAGTTCTAGAAGACATAAGGGGGGGGCACGACTATTTTTTGGCAAGGATATCCACACGTCTTAAAGAGTGCTATGCCTCAAAAAAAAGGGGGGGGGGATTCGATACCAAGGTAGCTTCCGCCTCAGTCCCCACACCAGGCAGGGGCGGAGGGCGCCTCGACCGTGGCCGGGTCCGAGGCGATCCTGAACAGCCAGCGTGCGGACGTCCCGGCAGCCTCAACTTGGGGGGGGGGTCCCCCCTTCCGCACCCCGTGCCGCTGCTCCGAGGCCCCAGAGCGATGAGGGGACGAGCGCCCTCGGCTGCCACAGGGTGTCCGGCCCGCCATTCATTCGCCTCTCCGGCAGACCCATTCGCGGTTCAGGACGGCCCAGAGGCCTTCAGGAAATTGAGGGTGACCGCAGTCCACACCCAACACCGAGGCTTCGCGAAGGATCGAGACTCACCAGCTTCCGAGCCGGCCATGTCCCCAAGACAGATCGCCGCTGGACTCCGCGGCGAGCGCGCGCGCGCACGACGGCGTCCGGGAAGGGCCGCACCGCGCCCCAGCCGGCGCCGGCGGGAGGGGCCCCGAACCCGAGAGCGGGGGAAGGAGAGGAGGCGAGGGGGAGGGACGTTAAAACGGCTTCTCGCCGCTGATTGGTCATCGGAGAAGTACTTCCCTGGCCCTCACGCGCCCAGACGGCAGTTTGCGGGTTCTAGATACCATTCCCCGCGGGCAAGACCCCACTAATGGGTCCTCAGGACGGCGGGCTGGGAAGTGTAGGTCACCCCGCAGCCCGACCGGTCTCCAGGGGGGGACGTTAGAACCGAACTTCCGGTGAGCTATGGCGTTATGTATTCCTCCGCCGCAGTCAAGTAGCGCGGCCCGCTCGCCCAGTGTGTGTGAGTGGGAGGCGGCCACGTGACAAGACCAAGCTCCGCCTCCCCGCCTCATTTGGTGATGGGCGTGGGGGCTCTGCGGAGACGTAAACATTTCCAAAGTGGGGCGACTGGGCCGCCCTACGCTGGCCATTTTATCGCCTAGCTGGCCCCGGAAAAGGGCTAGGTAGCTTTCTTGGGGTGTGGAGAGACAAGAGGAAAGCGAAGGCAAGAGAGTGCGAGACGAGGCATCCCGGTGCTAGACGGGCTCAGACCAGAAAGAGATGAAAAGCCGACCCTAGGGAGGGAGCTGCCCGGAGGGCGCGGGGGGGAGGGGGCGAGGGGGAGGGAGGGAGAGGAGGGGCGAGAGCAACATGGCGGATTCCCGAACGCCGGCGGGCGTTGCGGCCTCGGCGCAGGGGGCGGGGCTATTAGGTCATAGAGCGGCTCCCAGCGTGCTTTGCGGCGGGGAGGCGGTCCAGACTATAAAACCGGCTGCCGGGACGCGGCCGGCACCTCATTCATTTCCATCGGCCTCAGGTCGCGCAGCTCCGGCTCTTGTCATCGCCGTCCCTCCGCCGCTGCCGCCCCCGCAGAGGCTTCGTCGTCGTCGCCGCTCCCAGCGACTCGTCGCGCCTGATTCTCTTCACTTTGTGCCCCACCAACCGCAACCATTGACGCCATGTCGAGTTATTCGAGTGACCGGGACCGCGGCCGGGATCGAGGGTGAGTGTGGGAACGGACCTGTCAGCGTCCGGGTGGGGGAGGGGAGGGCCGGGCTGGGCCGGGCGGGGTGGGGGGGGGGGCGGCGGCGGCGGCAGCACCACCTGCGGGAATCTGGCTTGGGCGTGTTGTCCCGGGGCCTCTTCCCGAGAAGGCCTTTCAGCATTTAGAAGAGCCCGGCCTGCGAAGGCCTCCGAGGCTCGCGTTTCCGTCGGCGCCGTCGAGGCCTTGGCGACCTAGCGGCCGTTGGGGGAGGCGGGAGGGGAGCGTATGGCGGCGAGCGCAGGGAGCGGCGAGCGGTGGAGCCGCCGTTGGTGGCGTGGGGGGGGGGGCGCAACCTTTCGGGAGGGGCGGTGTTTTGGGGGCTCCGGATATCGTGGGGGGGGCTGTCGGGGAGCCGCTTCCTAAGCAGTGGGTGAGATGAAGGGAGCGGGGTCCGGCGGCGGTGGAATCGGCCTTAAGGTAGAGCCGCGGCCACAAAATGCCGGCCTCAGACATGGCGGCGGCGCCTTTGTTACCCCGCCCGGCGGAGGAGCTCAAAATGGCAGCGTCGAGAAAATGTGGCGCAGAGAGAAATGCGAGACAAAGGGGGAAGCGCCGCCCCAGCGGGAACGCCGCCCGGCCGACTCCGCCCGGGACGGGACTCCTCCCCCGGTAGTCGCCGCCTCCTTTTTTTTTCCTCTCTTCCTCATGTTATATAATTTTTGCTACCTTGATAGCGAGCTCTTTCGCGGGACGGCCCCACCCCGGTTTGGTTATTAGCCCGTGTGATTTCCCCCCCACCTCTGAGAACATACCCCTCGTTCGGCTGCCCCCACTGCCTTTGCTGTCCCCGTTATTCGTCAGCGCGAAAGCTCCTTTGCGGGAAAAGCAGCTGTAAAAATAAAAATAACGTCGCTGTTGGTAGGCTCCTCCCTTCGTCCTTCTCTTGGCTACTTAAATCCTAAGCTCGTGGGAAAGACTGTAATAGCGGCAAGCTGTTGTCTACCCTTGTAATCTGAACTTGGTGCGTTTGGGCAGCCAGTTGCCTTGCTGATAAATACCTGGCTGCTTACTTGGTCTCAATTATATGTGCCTAGGACTGCGGGAAATGATACAGGATGCCAGTTGGGGCCCGTCAAGAGAGCAGTGACTATTACTAAATATTCTGCCGTGTATTTTCGGAAGCTCTCTTTAGCTTGGGTCAAACAAGTGTTAAATTCAAGAGGCTATCTCTGTGATTCAGTTGGTAGTCCAACCACCTGCCTAGCAAGTGTGGATGTCCTGAGTTTAAATCCCGGCATCCCCAAGAAAATAATAGTCGACATTTTAAATGGGAGTAATTTTCCCTTCTCTTTATTTCAGGTTTGGTGCGCCTCGATTTGGAGGGAGTAGGGCAGGACCCCTATCTGGAAAGAAGTTTGGAAATCCTGGGGAGAAACTAGTTAAAAAGAAGTGGAACCTTGATGAGCTCCCCAAATTTGAAAAGAATTTTTATCAAGAACATCCTGATTTGGCTAGGCGCACAGCAGTGAGTAATTACATGTGGCTTCAATAACTTTAAGGAAAATTTTTATTTGAAGATGAGATATGACTTCTCCAAACAGTGCTTTGACTTTATGTGAAATAATTGCGTTTATGGGATTTTTATAGGTGGGTCTAGCTTTTTTAAAAAGGAAGGCCACTCAGAATAAAACAGCATTGTGTATCATATATTTGTCTGCTGTGCAAACAACGCATATATAAAACAATTGTTTTGCAGCAAGAGGTAGAGACATACAGAAGAAGCAAGGAAGTTACAGTGAGAGGTCACAACTGTCCAAAACCAGTTCTGAATTTCTATGAAGCAAATTTCCCTGGTAAGTGCTAATTTGCAATTCCACCCGCATTTATCTATTCACTACTGTTTTGGAATTACAAATCTCACTAAAATTAATAACTTACAGCAAATGTCATGGATGTGATTGCAAGGCAGAACTTTACTGAACCCACTGCTATTCAAGCTCAGGGATGGCCAGTTGCTCTTAGTGGATTGGACATGGTTGGAGTAGCACAGACTGGATCTGGGAAAACGTTGTCTGTAAGTTCGGGAGAACTGTGGTTCCTGGGTGACAAATGCTGCTAGGAGAGGATGAAATGGGGATTTAGGACAAAACGAAACATAAAATCTCGGGAGTGCTCTGACAATTTCTGTTTGGCCCTCTTCCTTCCCAATAGTATTTGCTGCCTGCCATTGTTCACATCAATCATCAGCCATTCCTAGAAAGAGGTGATGGGCCTATTGTAAGTATATTTTTAAGAGTTTCTGGTCAGAATGATATTCATAGTTACTTGTAGAATACATACTAAAAGGTGTAATTGTTGACTGATTTTATGTAGAGATGAGTGTTTTCACTTAGCTGGAGCAGTTTTGGGTATTCTTAACTTGAAAAGATCTGTTGGTTATAAGTAACTAGGTTCAATTCCTAACACATGCACATGGAGAAAAAAAACCAAAACACTTGTTTTCAAGTGTATGTGAAAAGCGGTTCTTTTTTGCAGTGTTTGGTGCTGGCACCAACTCGAGAACTGGCCCAGCAGGTGCAGCAAGTAGCTGCTGAATACTGTAGAGCTTGTCGCTTGAAGTCTACTTGCATCTATGGTGGTGCTCCCAAGGGACCACAAATACGTGATTTGGAGAGAGGTCTGTGATATAAAAGGTTCTGTTTATCATTGATAAAACTATTGTAGCTTTCCTCTTTTTGGTGCTAGAACTCAGGATCTTAACGTTCTCAGCAATTTTTTTCTCCCTTTTTTTTTTTTTGGCCAGTCCTGGGCCTTGGACTCAGGGCCTGAGCACTGTCCCTGGCTTCTTCCTGCTCAAGGCTAGCACTCTGCCACTTGAGCCACAGCGCCGCTTCTGGCCGTTTTTTCTGTATATGTGGTGCTGGGGAATCGAACCCAGGGCCTCGTGAATCCGAGGCAGGCACTCTTGCCACTAGGCCATATCCCCAGCCCCTGCCCGAGCTTCTTTTTGCTCAAGGCTAGCACTGTACTTCTTGAGCCATAGTGCCACTTTGATCTTTTTCTGTTTTGTGTTTTTAATGGGATGCTGAGGGAACCCAGAGCTTTGTGCATGCTAGGCAAGCACTCTACCAGAAAGCCACATTCCAGCCCAGTTCTCAGCTATTTTGCTGTGAGATAGTTAAGACCTTTTTGCCTGGGCCAGCTTCGACCCATGATCCTTAGATCTCAGCTTCCTGAATAGCTATGATTATAGTCATTAGCCCACAGTACCTGGCCAGTGCCTGACTCTGTTTACCTTGAGCATTCACTAACAGATGAAAGTGTTCTGCTTGTTATAATTAGATTTGTGTATTTAATTAAAGGTGTGGAGATCTGCATTGCAACGCCTGGAAGACTGATTGACTTTTTAGAGTGTGGGAAAACCAATCTGAGAAGAACAACCTACCTTGTCCTTGATGAAGCAGATAGAATGCTTGATATGGGTTTTGAACCCCAAATAAGGAAGATTGTGGATCAGATAAGAGTAAGTTTTTGTTGTTTTCACTCAATTCTAAGTTTACTCTTAGAGCACGCTCTTAATTTTTCTCCCAAATAATTTAGCCTGATAGACAAACCCTAATGTGGAGTGCGACTTGGCCAAAAGAAGTAAGACAGCTTGCTGAAGATTTCCTGAAAGATTACATTCATATAAACATTGGTGCACTAGAACTGAGTGCAAACCACAACATTCTTCAGATTGTGGATGTATGTCATGATGTAGAGAAGGATGAAAAGTGAGTATAAAGCCTTGCCTTATATAAGGGAAGTCACAGCTTCATACGTTATCTTACTGAATATGATAATTTAAATCTGTTGGGGCTGTGGATATACTTGCTTAGCTTGTTCAATGCCCTGGGTTTGATCTAGGTGGGGGAGGGGGGTCTTAAAATCCATTAAATTCAGATTAATAGGTCTATCAGCATTTGTAGCATTTTTGTAAAAAACGAAAGTACGTCTCATGATGTACTAACAGAACATTAGGTAGGGAGGGATTGCCTGATAGTGGTTTCGTAGCTATTTCCTTTTAACTATTTTGCTGACTATAAATGTATGGTTTCCATCTCTAGACTTATTCGTCTAATGGAAGAGATCATGAGCGAGAAGGAGAATAAAACCATTGTTTTTGTTGAAACCAAAAGAAGATGTGATGAGCTTACCAGAAAGATGAGGAGAGATGGGTATGTGAGCATCCTATTGAAGCAGAGTTTAGTAGGAGAGAGAAAACTTAGAAATAATAATGGAATTTCATTTATGGGAGTCCTCTGGTCAAAGTAAAACTACGTAAAATACTTGCAGTGAAGTGATCAATGGCCAAAAAAATAGTAGAATCCATCTGAATCTGTAAATGTAAGTCTTAACAAAAACAATTCTTTGATTTAGGTGGCCTGCCATGGGTATCCATGGTGACAAAAGTCAACAGGAACGTGACTGGGTTCTAAATGGTAAGTTTTTCAAATAAAAAAAATTTGTTGCAAATTTAGGATTTTCCTTCTCTGATTAATGGTCATATATGCCTTCCTTTGTAGAATTCAAACATGGAAAAGCTCCTATTCTGATTGCTACAGATGTGGCCTCCAGAGGGCTAGGTTAGTACAAACTCCCATTCATGACTTGGTTTCCAGAAGATCTCTAGTTTTTTTTTAAAGAAAGTTTATTGCTTTCTTTAACCTGCATTTTTTCCCAAGTTTTTTTTCACATAAAGGTGCAGTCTTTGTGGCAAGGCCTAGGCATGACAATCGGAGGACTCGAGGGGGATGGAGGACTAGTGATCGGCTGGCTGCTTCCAGTCGATTAGAGAGGTGAAAAGCTGAAAGTGTGCCAGTAATCTTCAAAGGGCAGAACATATCACCTCTGCCCTATAAACTGTTCTCTCCGAGGGAAAAAATGGAAGTTATCCTCACAGTTCACTGCCGTGGTATTTCTTCTGTCCCATGCTTTGCATGATTGCCATGGTACAGCATTGTTTCAAACTGTTTATTGTGATCTGTGGGTCTTTGAGTTTCAGTGAGTTTGCTGAAATGTCGAAGAAATATTTCCAAACTTCAATGTTCAGTGAAATTTTTGTTCAAGTTTGAAATGGAGAGAGCAGCTTTAAAAGGTACTAAGCCTTTTACAAATTGGTGAGTACTGGCACATGAGACCTTAGAGCAGGAGCAACTTCTCACGCTTAAGTCAGTGGGAAAAGAAAGCAGTGCTTTGAAAGATCCTCCCTCACCTACTACACAGTAGTCGTCATGTCGAGACCTGCCAGAGAGAGACACATTCTCAAGTGAATCCTGGCTTCTTGGAAGCGCTTGCCTAGACGAGACACAGTGCATAAAAACAACTTTTGGGGGACAGGTATGTTTTTCTTGCAGCTGCAGTTGTAAGGTCTTGGCAAGACAAGCAGTGTGGCCAGAATTTTGAACTTCTGATGAATGTGTAATGCAAAGGACCTTGTACCTTTTTGTTTAAAGGTCCTCAAAATGAGCACATGAAGAGGTTGCTGTGGCACTTTTAAGTGGCCCTACTGCGCAGAAGCATTCAGATGTCACTTGATGATCTGTAAGGGGACTTGCTGATTTGGGAATGTGCTAGGGAGAATACACATTCCTTTTGACAGGTCTTATCCGATATCTGTGGGTGGGTGATGACTTAAACAGATGACATGTGCTTTTTCTTTTTTTTCCTTCAACCTCAATGGTATTCCTACAGTGAATGGATAACCATTTTAACTGTATTTTTTGCAGCCCATACCTTCTTGGGAATACAATTGTCTAACTTTTTATTTTTGGTCTGGCTGTTGTGGTGTGCAAAACTTCGTACATTGCTATTTTGCCACACTGCAACACCTTACAGATGTGGAAGATGTGAAATTTGTCATCAATTATGACTACCCTAACTCCTCAGAGGATTATATTCATCGAATTGGAAGAACTGCTCGCAGTACCAAAACAGGCACAGCATACACTTTCTTTACACCTAATAACATAAAGCAAGTGAGCGACCTTATCTCTGTGCTTCGTGAAGCTAATCAAGCAATTAATCCCAAGTTGCTTCAGTTGGTCGAAGACAGAGGTTCAGGTAAGATGTCTTCAGTATGAAATGTCGGTAGTCACATCATTGTCTGTTTAGTGGAATTTTAATGGAATTTAGAGGGTCAGACCTTCATTGTGAAACGTAAGTTAAATAGTTGAAAACATTTCCTTTGGTGGTAGTGATTTGTGCAATAGACAAAACTGATCAATCTGCCTTTTTTTTTTTTTTTCTTTTCTTTTTGACAGGTCGTTCCAGGGGTAGAGGAGGCATGAAGGATGACCGCCGGGACAGATACTCTGCGGGCAAAAGGGGTGGATTTAATACCTTTAGAGACAGGGAAAATTATGACAGAGGTTACTCTAGTCTGCTTAAGAGAGATTTTGGGGCAAAAACTCAGAATGGTGTTTACAGTGCTGCAAATTACACCAATGGGAGCTTTGGAAGTAATTTTGTGTCTGCTGGTATACAGACCAGTTTTAGGACTGGTAATCCAACAGGGACTTACCAGAATGGTTATGATAGCACTCAGCAATACGGAAGTAATGTTCCAAATATGCACAATGGTATGAACCAACAGGCATATGCGTATCCTGCTACTGCGGCTGCGCCTATGATTGGCTATCCAATGCCAACAGGATATTCTCAATAAGACTTTAGAAGTATATGTAAATGTCTGTTTTTCATAATTGCTCTTTATATTGTGTGTTATCAGACAAGATAGTTATTTAAGAAACATGGGAAATGCAGAAATGACTGCAGTGCAGCAGTAATTATGGTGCACTTTTTCGCTATTTAAGTTGGATATTTCTCTACATTCCTGAAACAATTTTTAGGTTTTTTTTGTACTAGAAAATGCAGGCAGTGTTTTCACAAAAGTAACTGTACAGTGATTTGAAATACAATAAATGAAGGCAATGCATGGCCTTCCAATAAAAGATATTTGAAGACTGAATTAAGTGGAAATTGTACTTTATTTTACAAAGATGTCTTGTAAAACTTAAGATGGTATGGTTTGGTGGGGGGGGCGTGGTTCTGGGTGGTTTTTTTTTTGTTTTTTTGGTTATAAAAACAAGTGACTGTGCTCTCCATTCTTTGATTTGAGGACAGAGAAATCGGAAGGCCCCTTAATCTAATAGGGCAAGAATTTAGGGGGGTTGACTTAGATAAATTTATACTCTAGGCTAAACTGCATAAAAGCTTTGTCAGCAGCTTCTACCATCAAGGGAGTCATTTAGTATAAGCCTATTTTCTGTATATTAGAAAGATGAAATCTAGTAGGACCAGAAAATCAGTTACATAGTGATAACATGGATGACTGACTGTTCCTTTTGCAAAATTTATAATTTAAAGAGCTTCAGATAACTTTTTCAAAAAGATTTTACTCATGTTCTTGGCTATATAGTGAACTGCCAAAATGAACAAACGACTGTTGCTTTAGCCCATGAGCTAAGTTTGAGGCTCTACTAACAATTTGCACAATGTCCTTAGTGCAGGTTACTTGTAGATCTTCACAGACTTCCCAGGGCACTTAGTTACACCTTGGAGTCATGAATGTCTTTATAATAATAATTCAGGGAATTCTAGAGGTCTTCAAACTGTAAGGTCTAGTCATACTCTTTAAGGCGGAATCAGGAGGCAACCAAAAGCACAGTGATACAGTGTAGATAGGTCTTCATGTTAGGTTCAACATACCAAGAAAGATCCAGGAATAGCTTTAGGTTAGGTGGTGACTGGCCCATGAGTAGCCTATTTATTGAAACCTTGGCTAGAAGTAACTGAATGCTCTCTCCTGAGACTGGTATGTTTTGCCAGGACAAAGGAAGTCTTCCAGAGACTAGATTTTGGGTTTTAAACAGGCTTTGATGTTAATGCCTTACCTAACTGTAAAGCAAATTAGACTATATGTTGTCTGGGGGCCTGGATAGGGAGTGATGTTTCTAGGACTAATACATTGAAAACTGATTCAGCCTGTTAACCTGAGTGGTTTTCAATGGCATGGTTAATCAAACTCAAGATTTTTAGAATGTTTTGGGATAGATTGGAGCATTTATTACGTAATTTACTGTTCAATGTCTTAATGTGGGCCTTTTAATTTGTAAATATTTATGAAAATGTGGGGCTGTGGAAAATATACCTATTTACCTTTGAAGTTTTAAAAGACAGTCCACTTTTTAGCATGTGTGTTGTGTCCAGCCTGTGGTTGTCTTAACTAATAAATGTGATTTTTTTCTCCCCATTTTCTCCTTTATTTATTTGCGTAGAGGCCTTCCTGGTGTGGATTGAGTAGAAAACACACTTGGCACTGGCTTTGCATCCTATCCGTTAACCATTGCATGCACTTGCACTTAAGCTTCTGTCCCACACACCAACAGTAAAATGTTTATAAAGTTTTGTTAGTACTTGATTAAATGGCTACTAGAAATCTCAGGTATTGCTTGTTTCTGCCGAGCATATTCTTACAGGTTTTCCAGAGATTAAGGGACCAAGTGTTAGCTTGCAAAACAGTCACGGGGAGAGTTGATCCAAGGAATTGGGGTGGGGACCTCAGGCTTGTAAAGCGTCAACACCAATGCAGATGTAATGAGCCCTTGAGAGAAAGAAAAGGCTTCCCACCCTCTGGTGAGCCTGTTCCTCGACAGCCTGAGGTGGCTGGGCCCCCTCACCGTTCCCGGCAGTCACTTCCTGGGTGGAGGGTTGCCATTTGGGAGTGGCTGCACTGCGCAATGACGCCTTGCATGCCCTCACAACCGGAAGAGTCGACGGCTCAACGGAATTTGCCTGGACTTAGGCTCTGGTTACAGCCATCTTTCAAATTGGAACTAAGTCTTGTGTTGAGCAGCTGTATTTAAGGTGGTGGGCGCTGTGCTCTTTTTCCCGGGTTGCCAAGAAATTAAAAGCGGACAACAGAGCCTTCAAAAAAGGCTGGTGGGAACGACTCCTCGGTTCCGTAAAGGGGCAGCCAACCAGCTGCACGGAGGGCTGGGGGGGCGGGGCGAGGCGGGGGCTCTCCGCCGGCGGTTGGCCCCCTCCATGGAGGGTGGGGCCCAAAGGTAGTGGCGCAGTTCCGGAGGCGGGGGCAGAGGCGCACACGCCCACTTCCGCCGCGCATGCGCCGCGGGACCGGTTTGTCACAGTTGTAGCGGTTTTTTTTTTTCTCCTTGAGTGTCGGCGTGTGGGAGAAGCGCGGCGCTCTCGGAGGAGATGCGCTCGGGGGCAGCCATCAGGGTCTGCCAGAAGATCTTCAGGTGTCTGTTCTCCGGGTTTGGGGGTCGAGTAGACGAGGGGCAGCCGGAGCGGTGGACGGACAGGTGCTCCTTGGAAGAGCACCTGGGCCCGCACGCGGAGGCGCTCGGGGACGCCGAGGCGGGGGCCGAGGCGCGGGGCGAGGCGCTGCTGGAGCTCTGTCAGAAGAGGCATTTCCTCAGTGGAACCCAGCCGCAGCTTAGCCGCGATGCTCTGCTGAACGGCAGCCACCCCGGCTTTGGACCTTTGGGCGTGGAGTTGCGGAAGAACCTGGCGGCGGAATGGTGGTCCTCGATGGCGGCGTTCCGGGAGCAGGTCTTCGCGGTGGACGCCCTCCACCACCAGCCCGGCCCGACGCCGCCCGGGGACCCGGCCTTCGGGTTCGTCTCTGCAGAAACTGTACGTGAAATCTTGCAAGACAAAGAGCTGAGTAAGGAGCAGCTAGTAGCGTGTCTTGAGGACTTAGTAAAAACTTCTGGCAAACTGCGTAAGAATCTTCTGCACGGTATGGCATTCTTCACCAGTTTTTATGCTTCTGAAAACAGGTTTGGGGGTCTGGGGATTGCATCTGGCCCTTTATTCCCATGCAAAGAAATGTTCCTAGCTTTTCCATCTCTTCAATATAGCCTATACTTATATTCATAAGTAGTAGATGCAAACGTTGCTGTCCAGAGGGAACTGTAAAGCTGTCCGCTTCACGGAGTAACCCATAGAACCTTAGCGTCCAGTTGAACCACCCTAGGATTGGACATCGAGTCAAATCACGTGCTTGATTGAACAATTTGTTCATTGATACCAAAAACATTCACAAATACTCCCGTGGTTAAGCTTCAGTGTGACACGTAACGTGATGACTCAAGAGCTAACGTTATTCCACAGCAAAAAGAAAAATGCTCCCCTCCCTCCATCCCTCCGTTTTTCTTACTGAGAACTGATCTACAACCTGTTGTTTCACCTTCAGGGTTTTTTTTTTTTGTTTTTTTTTTTTAAACCAGTTTACCAAAGCTAATGAGACTTAGTCGAGTTTTATAGGTGATTTTTTTTTTTTTTAAAGATACGCTCTGAGTATGTATCCCCAGCTGGCCTTTAACTCTGGATCCTCCTGCCTCAGCCTCCTGAGCACCGGAATTGCGGATTACCGGATATCGGTAGTTCTAGAGTAAAGTCACAGTAGTATGAAGCGCATTATTAGCATTTACAGTCTCAAATACAACGTAATGCAGAGATCATTTTAAAAAATCATGGAGGTTCTTGAGAAACGCTGCCTTTGCCATTTTGGTACAGTAGAGTAATTGAAAACACCCTGAAGGTCTGAAACTTAATGAACTTCTGAAAGTTAATATCCATATTGTAGCCTTTAAAGATGTCCTTAACTAAATAAAGCTAACTAAAACAGTGGTAAAAATGTGGTAATTTTGATTTCTGATTCTTTATGCCATGGAATCTTTCCTTTCCCATCTGATAATTGAAGTCACTGTCTTCATAGTTACACAGACTTAGAAAATAAGACAGCTCTTATTTTTTTTTTTTAGTTCTTATTTTCTTGCCTCTCTTACATATCCATTCAAGCATCTTTTCATGTAACATACATTTTCTTGCCTTTAGAAAGCTTGCCAAATCCTTCAACTGTCTTACTGTTTTTAGCTTAGTTACCAATCTTTCCTTTTTCTGTTGGTAGTGCTCTTTCTCTTTTCTGGCCCAGGTTTGAACTGTTTGGACAACCTCTCTTTATGAATAGCTTTGTAAAAGTCCTTAGCTATTCTGTTTCAAGAAACAGTTCTAGCATCATATTCATATCTGTGACTGATTATATGTTAGACTTTTTCCTCATCTTATTCTTGGACACATCAGTGATCTCGCTTTAGAGTCTGTTGTTCAAAAAATAACAAATGCTGAGTTCACTTCTCTGTGCTCCCCAGCTCCTGACTCCTCAATGTCTCTTCTTCCCTTGGTAGCTTCCCTTTATTTAAACAGGCTAAAAAAAAATTTTCTTTTTGGCCAGACTTTCTTATGTAGACAATCTATAGTCTTTTCAAATCAAGTAACACTTGACTATCTCATGGTAATGTAGCTTAAGTGGATAAAGACTTTTTTCCTTGATTTATTCTAAGTCAAAATGTGGAATCATAATTATATTTCTATATGTTGTAGGATAAAGCAAATACAGTTAGGTTAATGTTATAAGAATCAAGATTTTTTCCCATGAGAAAAAGGAAAAAAATGTTAAAATAACCGAAGTGAACTGGTAGTATCAGTGTGAACTGACAATTTCTAAAACTTTTTTGCAAACTTTCTTCATTGAAAGGACATAGAAGCAATGACACTCATTAGCATTGGGCACACCTGGTTCCCAGATCCTGGTTTCTAAAGTGAACCAGTGCTTGGAGAAATGGCTGATTCCAGGTCTGGGACAGGGAAAGTTCAAGGTAAGTTGGAAACACTAAATGGTGCTAGGAAGCAAAGAATTGCTTGAAGCCTAATGAGACACACAGAGACACAGATGCTGCCATTAGTAGGCTACCACTTATTTGGCACAAATTGAACATTCAAGATAAAAAGTGGTATCTGGGAATGTGGCTTAATGGTAGAGTACTTGCCTAGCATGTGTGAAGCCCTGGGTTCATTTCCTCAGTACCACCCAAACAGAAAAGGCCAGAAATAGTGCTGTGGCTCAAGTGGTAGAGTGCTAGCCTTGAGCAAAAGAAGCTCAGAGACAGTGCCCAGGCCCTGAGTTCAAGCTCCAGGACTGACAAAAAAAAGTGATGTCATCACGCACTAAAAGTCTGAGATTCCATAGTGTTCATTAAACAAGTAATTGAGGTAAAGGGGTGGAGAAGAAGGTGCAGAGAAAGTAACATTTTGAGAAGCTCTGTAATCAAGTAAGAGGAAAAATAGAAGAATCACCATTTTACAGTTTTACAATGTCTATTATAATTGACTCAAGTATCAGTGGATTCTAAAATATTGGGTGAAGGATCATAGGGAAGCCTGATATTGTTGGGGAGCAAACATTTACTACCCTAAAGGACTAAAATCTGGTTTGTCAATGGACGAATAATTACTTTGATACTGAGTTCCTCCTATTGTCAGGCAAGAGGATATACACATTAACAGTTTATTCCTGCTAAAAATAATTAACTCACAATAAATCATAAGGTTCTACTCAAATCCTAAGTGTGAGATGATTGGTGATTAGTCTGGACTCAAACCAAGAGTCTGCCTCAATTGAGCCAGCAATGGAAGGGTATGTCTGGAATCTGAGCATTGCTGAGACAGAGCTAGGAAGATTCCAAATCCGAAGCCAATCTGGGCTACATATTTCACTAGACTCCATATAAAAAAACAAAAGCCATTGAAAGCCAAGTTGATGGGGAAGGAGTCAGTAAATGTTCTCAGTCAAGAGATTGAACAGGCTGGACACCAGTGGCTCACACCTGTAATCCTAGCTACTCAGGAGCCTGAGATCTGAGGATTGTGGTTCAAAGCCAGCCTGAGCAGGAAAGTCCATAAGACTCATCTCCAGTTAACCACCAGAAAACTGGAAATGGTGATGTGGCTCAAGTGGTAGAGCACTAGCCTTGAGTTGAAGAGCTCAGGGACAGCATTAGGCCCAGAGTTCAAGCCCCATGACCAACCCCCCGCCCTCCCCCCCAAAAAAAGATATTGAACAGATTCAATCAAAATGCAGTGCATAAGAACTGGCATTGGATTATAGGCCTGTGCCTATAATCCTCACTACTCAGGAGGCTGAGATTTGAGGATCACAGTTCAAAGCTAGCCTGAGCAGGAATCTCCAGTTAAGTACCAAAAAAAGCTGTAGAGCTATGGCCCAAGCAGTAGAAGCCCTAGCTGTGAGTACCAAAACTCAGGGTCAGTGCCTCGGCCCTGAGTTCAAAATCCAGGACTAGCACACACAAAAAAAGTGCATAGACTTAAATTGGACAAGCAAAACGATAGTGTTTTATGGATGATGATTGGAGCAGATCAAACATCCCTGATGTTAGATATTATGCCACTGTGGTTAATTTTATGGTTTATAGAACATATTGTTTGGTCTTAGAATATTTTGAAGTGTTTAGGCATCAGAGAAAGTATGACAAATGTTGATAGTTGAATGTAGGCTTAGCATGTATTATATACAAGTATCTATTGTGCTATCCTTTGAACTTTATTGTAGATATGAAAACCTCCAAACTAAAGTTATGGGGGCCAAGGCATTGATGGCTCACACCTATAATCCTAGCTACTCAAGAGGTGGAGATCTGAGGATTTGGGTTCAAAGCCAGCCTGGGCAGGAAAAGTCTGTGAGACTCTTAGCTCCAATTAATTATCTCCAACCAAAAGCTGGAAATTGAGCTATGGCTCAAGGGGTAGGTAGAGTGCTACCCTTGAGTATGAAAGCTCAAGGACAGTGCCCAGGCCCAGAATTCAAACAGCAAAAAAGAAAAACAACAACCATACAGCTAAATGATGGTAATTTACGTCTGCCTATGTTAGCTCTGTGCTCCTGTATTAGCATTACTCTTATTTGTTGAGACAGGATCTCGCCGTGTCTCCCAGCCTGGCCTGGATCTAGACGACATCCTGCCTCAACCTTGCCCGAGGGCTGGGCTGACCAGCACGTCCCAGCATGCTCAGCCTTAACATTATTATCCTAGTAGTATGTGTATAGTTTGACAAAAACAGTTCAGGTCTATGGAACAGGTTTATACAATGATTGATTTGTCTTTTGACAGGTGCCTTGGAGCACTATGTTAATTGCCTGGATCTGGTAAACAGAAGGCTACCTTATGGCCTTGCTCAGATTGGAGTGTGCTTTCATCCTGTTTCTGATGCTAAGCAGATCCTTAATGGTATTAAAAGGTACAAAATGTAACAAATAACCTGATCTTATATTAAAGTAGTCAAGAATCAGAAAAGTCATTGTTAGATTATACAGTTTCCAAATACTAACTTTCTGACCTATTTCATCTTCCAAGAATTGGTGAGAAGACCGAAGCTTCACTGGTATGGTTTACTTCCCCAAGGACTTCAAGCCAGTGGCTTGATTTCTGGTTGCGTCATCGGCTCCTATGGTGGAGAAAGGTACTATAATAATAACTTTAAGAATCAGTAGGTAGGGCTGGGAATGTGGCTTAGTGGTAGAGTGCTTGCTTAACATGCATGAAGCCCTAGGTTCGATTCCTCAGTACCACAGAAGCAGAAAAGGCCAGAAGTAGTGCTGTGGCTCAAGTGGTAGAGTGCTAGCTTTGAGCAAAAGAAGCCAGGGACAATGCCCAGGTTCAAGCCCCAGGACTGCCAAAATAAATAAATCAGTTGGTAAATTGTTCTTAATGTGTCTGAGGTAGAGCTTCTGTATTACAAATCAAATTTGATTTGGTGCCCCAGTTTTTCGTGTGTGTGTGTGTGTGTGTGTGTGTGTGTATGTGTTAGCATGTGTTAGTTAGCATTGTGCCTGGTGTCACTCTACCATTGAATCCTTCCTCCAGCTTTGCTGTATGTTTAAGAGCTAGCTATAATAAATCAAGTGCAGAGTGGATTTTTTTTTTTTTTGTCCTGGGGCTTGAACTCAGGGCCTTGGCACTGTCCCTGAGCTTTTTTGCACAAGGTTAGCACTACCACTTTGAATAACAGCTCCACTTCTGGTTTTCTGGTGGTTAATTGGAGATAAGTCTCATGGACTTTCTTTTTTTTTTTTTTTTTTTTGCCAGTCCTGGGCCTTGGACTCAGGGCCTGAGCACTGTCCCTGGCTTCTTCCCGCTCAAGGCTAGCACTCCGCCACTTGAGCCACAGCGCCGCTTCTGGCCGTTTTCTGTATATGTGGTGCTGGGGAATCGAACCTAGAGCGTCGTGTATCCGAGGCAGGCACTCTTGCCACTAGGCTATATCCCCAGCCCCTCATGGACTTTCTTACTCGGGCTGGTTTTGAACCTTGATCCTCAGATTTCAGCCTCCTGAGTAGCTAGAATTACAAGTGTGAGCCACCAGAGCCCAGCCAGAGAGGATTTTTTATTGCTCCAGATAAGGGGGTTGCTTTGATAAAGTCTTGTTAAGCTCAGATGCTTTTGCTGCTCAAGGTGGAATAGAGTTGGGCTGTTGCCCACTCCTACAGTCTCAGATTTTGCTGCCTAACTCCTTGATCTCTGTGTTAATCAAAATGATTTTGGGGCTGGGGATATGGCCTAGTGGCGAGAGAGCTTGCCTCGTATACATAAGGCCCTGGGTTCGATTCCCCAGCACCACATATACAGAAAAAACGGCCAGAAGTGGCGCTGTGGCTCAAGTGGCAGAGTGCTAGCCTTGAGCAAAAAGAAGCCAGGGACAGTGCTCAGGCCCTGAGTCCAAGGCCCAGGACTGGCAAAAAAAAAAAAAAAAGATTTTGTCCTGAAATGAAGTATGAAGTCAGCATTTTTATCTTACTATTGTCTAGCCTTTCCCCAGTTCTTAAAAATTCTCAAACTTAGCTGGACTCCAGTGGTTCATGCCTGTAATCCTAGCTACTCAAGAGGTTGAGCTTGAAGATCACAGTTTGATGCCAGCCTGGGCAGCAAAGTTCATGAGACTCTTATCTCCAGTTAATCACCATAAAGCCGGAAATGGAGCTGTGGCTCGAAGTGATAGAGTAGTCACTAGCCTTGAGTGAAAAAAGCTCAGAGACCTTTCAAGCCTCAGGACTGATCAAAAACAACAACAACAAAAAATCCTCAAACTTCACCTACACTAAAGGAAAACCCACAAATCATCAAAGACTGCACAAAAGGGTCGGGACTATGTGATACCTCCTTTCTTCTTCACCATTCCTGGGGCTTGAACTGGGCGTGGGCACTGGCCTTGAGCTTTTGTGCCCAAGGCTAGTGCCAGTGCTGGCTACCAACCACAGTCCTCAGATCCCAGCCTTCTGAGTAGCTAGGATCACAAGTGTGAACCACCAGTGCCTGGCTTTGTATGTATGTATGTGTGTGCATGCATGCATGTGTGCATGTGCGCATGTGCACATGTCATGTTCCAGCATAGGGGCTTGAATTCAGGGCCTAGGCACTGTCCTTTAGCTTTTTTGCTCAAGGCTGGTGCTCTACCCTTTGAGCAATACCTCTACTTCCAGTTTTTTAGTAGTTAATTGGAGGTGAGTCTCACAGACATCCTACTTAGATTGGCTTCAAACTGTAATCCTCAGACCTCAGTCTCCTGAGCAGTTAGGATTATAGGCGTATCTGGCAGTTCTTCATTCATTGCATTAGTTTCTATGCAACTTCCCCTCTTACTAATCTGTCTCAAAAAGGCTGGACAGCTGCAACAGGTTTTTCTTAAGACTTGTTTCAGATTCAAAACCAGTTTGTTGGGTAATAGACTCATTTGTACTTAGTAAATATAATTTTTATTTGAGACTTGCCTAGTTTGGGTCCACTGTTGGATAAAAGTGTCAGGCAACTTTAATTCTGAGAGGAAGACTCACAAATAACCCATGACTTCACAGAAGCTCTAATACTTAGGTCAAATTATGAGATCGATGAGAGCTATCTTAGTAAATTAGCAAGGCAAATGTAAACTTTCTTTTCCAGTTTGCCATGAGTCCATCTAACTTCAGCAGCAGCGATTGTCAGGATGAAGAGGGACGGAAAGGAAGCAGACTTTACTACAATTTTCCCTGGGGAAAGGAGCCAATAGAGACCCTGTGGAATCTAGGAGATCAAGAACTTTTGCACATGTATCCTGAAAATACGTCTAAATTACACGTATGTTTAAACTCAAGCTCCTGGGTTGTTCACCCACATCCTCTGTGATCAGTCCTGAACCACTTGAAAATAACAGCAGACACAGTGCTTCCCAACCACTTCATACTTCAAGATGTGTTTTTCAAGTGACACACACGTAACCACAATGCAAGCTTCAAAGGGAGAAAATTAACATGAGCCCCCTCTTTTCACAAAACCCTTCAGATGTAACTAATTATCCCATAATACCATTTTTAGGTCCAGGATCCAACCCAGGGTGGTATATTTAGTGTAGTTGTCATGTCCCTTGTCTCTTTCAAATGAGTCCTCCCTTCTCTCTCTCCTGTCCTTACTGGCTAAAACACTTTGGAAGAATACAGGCAGTTGCTCTGTGGATGGTCCCTTGGCATGGATTTGTCTGATATTCCCTCATGATTTGCATGGTTTTGCCAGAAATGGCAGGAAGTAGTGCTGCACATGCTCAGCACCACATCAGGAGACATGGCATTGGTATGTTCTTCCTGGGGTTAACTTGGCCCATGTGGTTAAGATGATGTCTTCCAGGGTTCTCCAGCATTAAAGCTAATAAACGTTTATATATTCAATAATGAATATAAGTAAAAACCTAAGTAACCCTTGTCACTAAATTTGATTTTCCAAGTTGTAGCATCGACAGCGATTCTTGATAAAAATTAAGTAGGTACTGTCCACTTGACTAGATGGTGGTTTTTGTTTTAGTTTACTGCTTATATCATTCCTTCCAGATTTATTCGACAGCAGTACAATGTAGGGTAAAGGTTTCCCTTCTGCCCCATTTATTCATTTATTTATTTTTAATTTTTAGAAAATTGTATTTTTATTATCTTTAAGTAGTTGTACAAATGAGTTTGCGTTCAATAAATCTTTTTTTTTTTTTCCTTTTTTTTTTGCCAGTTCTGGGGCTTGGACTCAGCGCCTAAACTAAGCACTGTCCCTGGCTTCTTTTTGCTCAAAGCTAGCACTCTGCCACTTGAGCCACAGCACCACTTCTGGCATTTTCTGTGTATGTGGTACTGAGGAATCAAACCCAGGGCTTCATGCATGCTAGGCAAGCACTCTACCACTAAGCCACATCCCCAGCCCCTCAATAAGTCTTTATAAATACATCTTGATCCATGTAACTCCAGCCCAACCCCTCCCCCTCCCCTCAATTTTCCTAGTTTCATAGGATCAACATGGAGTATTATGACTTCATTCTCTCCCCATTTTCTCTCTTCATTCGTCTGTCCCCATCCCCTCAGCACCCCCATACACCTTTCAAGTACTAGTTTCCTGGACTGTTGAGTTTTTCTAAGGAATTACACCACTTGACTTCTTCCTTGCATATGCTTGTGCAGGCTTGCCTACGACCCCGTATGTGTTTCCTTGTATATTCATTTATTTTTTTTAATTAAAAACTTTATGGGGTGGGGATCAGTCCTGGGGCTTGAACTTAGGGCCTGGATGTTGTCCCTGGGCTTCTTTGTGCTCAAGGCTAGTGCTCTACCACTTGAGCTACAGTGCCACTTGCGGCTTTTTTTTTTTTTTTTTTGAGTAGTTTACTGAAGATATGAGACTGATAGGGACTTTTCTGCCCAGGCTGGCTTGGAACCAAGATCCTCTGATCTCAGCCTCCTGAGTATAGTTAGGGCTACAGGTATGAGATCCTGGCACCTGGGCTCTTGTATATTTATAAATTAGGTCTGGCTTCCTCATATGAGGGAAAACCCATCCTTTTTTTTTTTTTTTAATATTGGCATGAGCTCACAGGTTCCTATTTTTCTCACAATATCACAGATCCCTTACTACATTGTTTTTCTTGATCCTTAGGTTGTCTTAGATTTGACCACTTCTCTGTTGACTTATCTCCACCATTCTGTCCGCCCACACTCCTTACTTTTTATACCAGTGGATTGCTCCAAGATCATCTTATGTTTTCTTGATCCAGCTGTGGAGTTAGCCAATTCTCCAAGGAATCTTGACTGCTGTGAAAGGAAAATTGCACTGACAACTTGAGATTCTTATTGTGAGGTACACTCCTTCTGATAACCGTTGCTTCTGGACCCTCTTGTGGACACAGCTGGGAAATTGTAGATGATTACTTACACACACATTTACATACCTACCTCATGTCTGGATCTGTCTATTCTAATCTTAGGAGCTCATACATGTTCCTCAAATTCCATTTCAGTGCCACAGGGTTTATTCTAGCTTTTCCTCTTTTCAAATTTCTAATTCTTTTCCTGGATGATAAGGAACTTGGCTCTGAATATCTTCAGTGGGCTTATTTGTTTTCATTTATTGCATGTAACTAAACTCGATACCCTGCTTAGGCGAAGATAAACCCCTGGTATGCCAGCCCTCCCCCCCTCTTCCTTCGGATGGATATTTGGCCCAAAAGAAGGAAAGAGAAAGAGGCTAGCAGGAAAGCCTGACCCTGCACATGCTACTCTGTCCTGGAGCCCCCTCACCAAGCATTCTTAGCAGATGTTCATGTAGCTTGCAGGAAGTTTTATGCAGTATTTTCGGTGTGCTTGTGTTTGACTTTGACCTAGCACCTGTTGTCAGTGAAATTTTCCACCGCTGGTGTCATGTTGGTGCTCAAAAAGTTTTAGAATGTGGAATCTTTGGATTTACAGATTAGGATTGCTCCACCTACAGTTTATACGATGATAATGGAAAGAAAAGGAATGGAGGTAGAAGCGTTACTGTGTAAAACTAACTTTTTTTTTTACAGGTGACTTTTTTTGTTCAGCCGTGGAGCTTAAATTCAGGGCCTGGGCACTGTCTCTGAATTTTTTTGCCCAAGACTAGTGCTCTACCACAGCACCACTTCCAGTGTTTTAGTGGTTAATAAAAGTCTCATGGGGAGCTGGGAATATGGCCTAGTGGCAAGAGTGCTTGCCTCCTACACATGAAGCTCTCGGTTCTATTCCCCAGCACCACATATATGGAAAAAGGCCAGAAGGGGCGCTGTGGCTCAGGTGGCAGAGTGCTAGCCTTGAGCGGGAAGAAGCCAGGGACGGTGCTCAGGCCCTGAGTCCAAGGCCCAGGACTGGCCAAAAAATAAAAAATAAAAGTCTCATGGACTTTCCCGCCCTAGCTGGCTTCAAACTTCAATAGTCAGATCTCAGCCTCCTGAGTAGCTAGGATCATAGGTGTGAGCCACCAGCGCCTGGCTACAGGTGGCATTAAAAACGATTGCTACCAATTTCAAAGAAATAAATCTATCATTTCTTGATTTAAATTATATGTATATATATACGTATATGATAGTACTAAACCAATTATGTAAATAACCCTACATTTTAGAAAAGCCTACCACAAATCCCTTTCCCTAAGCACATTAACTCCCCCCACCAGGGCTTTCCTGACACTGATTAGTAATCTTCAACCTATATTTTACATGCTTGATGATGAATGGTAATCCCAGCACTCCGCTGGGCTACAATAGACCCTCTCTCAAAAGAAACAAAATCGGGCTGGGAGTATGGCCTAGTGGCAACAGTGCTTGCCTCGTATACATGAAACCCTGGGTTCAATTCCCCAGCACCGCATATATAGAAAAAGGCCAGAAAGGGTGATGTGGCTCAGAAGCCAGGGACAGTGCTCAGGCCCTGAGTCCAAGGCCCAGGACTGGCAAAAAAAAGAAACAGAAAATCAAGGATGCATTTTCCAAATACTCTTTCCCACTTAGGAGGCGTTGAAAAGGTAGTGCTCCCCTAGCCCCACTCCGGCTGAGTTAGTTCATCCTGCCTGGGATGAGTCCAGGCTAGGCTGGTGATGGGAATGCGGTTCTCTCAGAGCTGACAACAATGCCCAGCAGACCGGGCATGAAGCATGTGCTTTGTAAAGTGAATTTATAATTTTGTATTCAAACTCTGTAATTGTAAGATGCATAATTTATTTTATTTTTTTGTCCAAGACTCAAACTCTGTATCTGAGCTCGAGCTTTGGCTCATTCTATCATCTGAGCCACACCTCCAATCCCTAAGATAACGTAACTTAAAGAAAGCTCTGCTTAAAGCGTGCTGTTTTGTTCTTTTCTGTCTAGGGCCGAGATGGGCGGAAAAATGTGGTTCCTTCCGTTCTGTCTGTAAATGGGGATCTGGACCGTGGCGTGTTGGCTTACCTCTACGATTCTCTCCAGCTCACTGAGAATTCCTTTGCAAGGAAGAACGCCCTTCATAGAAAGGTGCCTTTGATATTTCAGAGATGGGCCTGGGACACAAGATTATAGGCTCTTATTTTGCCTTTTTGATATGAATTAGACTTCTTTCTTCCTTTTCCACCCCTTATTTGCTTTAGGTCCTTAAGCTTCACCCTTGTTTAGCCCCTATTAAGGTTGCTTTGGATATGGGAAGAGGCTCCACAGTGGAACTAAGACAGGTGAGTTAAATGAGTTTAAATGTCGTGCTTTCATTCTAATGGTTAGTGCAGGTAAACCGGGAAAATTGCCATGGGAAGGTTAGCTTTGATTCACTTGATTATGAGCTGCAGATCAGTAGAGATACCCTGAAATATAGGCTATTAAGAAGCTTTCGGGCTGGGGATATGGCCTAGTGGCAAGAGTGCTCACCTCGTTTACATGAAGCCCTGGGTTTGATTCCCCAGCACCACATATACAGAAAATGGCCAGAAGTGGCGCTGTGGCTCAAGTGGCAGAGTGCTAGCCTTGAGCAAAAAGAAGCCAAGGACAGTGCTCAGGCCCTGAGTCCAAGGCCCAGGACTGGCAAAAAAAAAAAAAAAGAAGCAGCTCTCAACAATGTAGTGGATTTTTCTGTTAAAGTCATATTCACTCAGTTTCATTTCAAATGAGTTGATATGCTTTTGAAAAGTAAAATATTTATGCAGTGAATTATCCTTGTTGGCATCAGCTAGGTTCTACATTGACAGCTTTCATTTTTCTAATATGTCTGTTGTATTAAATATTCTGGAGACAAGCCAGGGCCTGGTTTTTGTTTCTTTCCTGAGACTCCTTCAGCAGTCATCATTTTTGAGTGAGAGAGGACACAGGAGAGATTTACACTCAGAGTCTCCCAGCTTTTTTTGGCTCCCAGTCTAGGAAAGTGGATGATAGTGAACCCCTGCAAAGAGAAGACAATGGCTTATTTCCTCTGGATTTGGGGGGGGGGGGGTAGGTCCTCTCTAACAGCCTGCCGCCAACAAGTTCCTAGGGCTTGAAAAGGAATGTGGGCAGTCGGTCTCACCCCTCCCTGCCTCTTCCCCTGGGACCATTTGCTAATGTCCAAAGCATGTGTAGTTGTCACAGGTTTTGTGGATTTATGGGGTTGTATAGCTCCAGGTGCTAAGGGGGTTCACTGTGTCAGGTATGCACATATATGTGCATGTATGTGCGCATGGATGTACATTTGTTCTGGGGATGGAACCCAGAGCTCGAGCATGGCAGGCATGGTGCCTTATCACCAAGCTATGCCTCACTACAACTTTTATACTTCCAGACAAGCTTTTTTTTTTTTCTTAGAATTCCACCAAAACCAATTACTCTCTTGAAACCTTTTGTGTAGTTGGCTTTTGGAATCGCACACTTAGATTTTCTGATCCTTAAAAGTTCCTGGCTCTTAGGGTAAAGACACTTACACATCCATGTTCATTGCTGCACTGTTCACAATAGCTAAGTTTCGGAAACAGTCCAGATGCCCTTCATTGAGTGGATCAATGGAATTTTATACACCCGTTAGAATAATGTCATTTGCAGGGAAATGGATGATCTAGAATAAATCATGTGAAGTAAGCCAGGCTCAGAGGGACCAATGATGCATATTTTCTCTCGTATGTGGAAGCTAGATCTAAAATACACCTAGGCATGATAATACATACATGGTTCAATGTATTTACACACAGACTAAAGGAGGGTATTTTTAGGGGAGGAATCCAACAACAACAAAGTGCTATTTATCAAAAAGAATACCAGGAAATGGACATTTTGGGGGTCAAGGCAGCATAGGAATAGAGGGAAGGGAGGTAAGCAAATATTGTATTAAATGCACACAATGCAAAAAGTGAACTGTGTAACTTGTGGATAGGGATAGAGATGGGAGGGGAAAATGGGGGAAGAAGGAAGGAGTGACATTGTCAAGAAGCACTGGACCCATAACCTGACTTATGGAATTGTAATCCTCATTATACAACTACAGAATAATTATAGTAATTTTTTTAAGTAATGTTCTTACAAAAAAAAAAAAAGGCCCTTGTTCTTCCTTCTGTTCCTGATATGGCCCTGTAACCCTGGGGTGAAGTTTATGTCTCCAGTGAATGTAGAGTTTACATTTCTCTTTAGGAAAAAAAAAGATTTTGGGTAATAATGATGGTAAAAATTACTATTTGGTGTAAAAATGGCAGATTTTCATTTAGCATTCAATTGGCAGTGCTTGATTTCATAGAAAGTTTACTAAATTTATAAAGTGTATAAATTATAAACAATATTGTATAACTAAAGGAATTGAAATCTATTTTAGAGATTGAAAATTTGTGGTTTCACAAAAAATAAGATACTAGCTCCTTTTTCTCTTGTATGTGAAGTCTTTGTACTTTCTTCCAGGTTTGTCAAGGGCTATTTAATGAGTTACTAGAAAGTGGAATTTCAGTGTGGCCTGGCTATCAAGAGACTGTGCATTCCTCAATGGAGCAACTTTATTCAAGGTAAGAATCATCTTCCTTATCATTAAAAATGTATTTTACTCCGTGTTTGAGTATATATCTTTATGATAATAGAAACAAGTAATTAAGATAAGTGCTCACTTTCCCTTTTCCAAAGCCATGCCCCTCTCCCTTCAGCTAATCACTATAGCAGGAATATGATTGGGCAGGTGTATTTGATTGCATGCTCAGTATAATTCCAAGACTCGGTCATGAGGCATGACTATCTGAGTCACCAGTTGACCGGGGCTGAAGTTAAGTGCGCCTGATGCATTTGTTGAATTAGGACTGGGGGCATGTGAATGGAAAGCCTTTCCTTGCTGGCATTGCAGTTCATTCCAAGACTTAGCAGAAGAAAACGTTATCCATGTATCAAAGGAAGGATGGAACTTGGCAGTTCTCACAGCTTCTAAAACTTTATTCTTTGACTCATGTGCTCATAATCAAATACACTGATCTTCTTATGGTTCATGTTTTCTAGTCGAGATATTTTTGTCTGCACTTAAGTACAGTAGTAAACAAAAGTGTTTTTGTTTTTGCCAGTCCTGGGGCTTGAACTCAGGGCGTGAGCACTGTCCCTGGCTTTTTGTTTTTGCTCAAAGCTAGCACTCTAGCCTTTAAGTTACAGTACTACTTCTGGCTTATTCTATATATGTAGTGCTGAGGAATCGAACCCAGGGCTTCATGTATACGAGGCAAGCACTCTACCACCGGGCCATATTTCTAGCCCCAAGTGACATGATCTTATAAAGCTTAATTTTAGTGGAACAAAATAGATAACAAGCAACAATACCCCCCCTTTGTGCAATTACTAAATATTAATAACAAGCAAAAACCCAAAAGAGAAAATCAGTAATGGAATAAATAAATAATAGTTTCTGATGGAGTTCTATAAATAAAATGAGCAGCCAGGCTCTGGTTCCTCACACCTATAATCCTAGCTACTTAGGAGATTCAAAGGATCATGGTTCAAAGTCAGCCAGGACAGAAAAGTCCCCATGAGACTCTTACCTCTAGTTAACCACTCAAACAGGAAGTAAAGCTGTGGCTCAAGTAGTTAGAGTACTAGCCTTCAGCACAGAGGGGCTCAGGGACAGTGCCCAGGCCATGAGTTCAAGCCCCATAACTGACATAAATAAAAAATAAATAAATAAAAAGAGCATTTAATGAGATAGTTCAACTTGGTAAGCAGGATGCCAGTTAATGATTATTGAACTAGAAACTATAAGATAGCATACTAGGGGCTGGGAATATGGCCTACTGGCAAGAGTACTTGCCTCGTATACATGAAGCCCTGGGTTCAATTCCCCAGCACCACATATACAGAAAATGGCCAGAAGTGGCGCTGTGGTTCAAGTGGCAGAGTACTAGCCTTGAGCAAAAAGAAGCCAGGGACAGTGCTCAGGCCCTGAGTTCAAGGCCCAGGACTGGCAAAAAAAAAAAAAAAAGATAGCATACTAAGTTATTCAGCTAGAAACTATAAGCTAGCATACCAAGTTGTAAATGAGTCATGGATTTGGCAGAACTGGTTGTATACCAAGTCTTCATCACAGTTGGGTTTTTTATGAGACCGTAGTCTAAAATAATTGTTGTTGGATTGTAGTCAAGTTCCAAAGGTTGCAGTTGTGAGGGTCATCCTGATGTTACATCACACGATGTAGCGAGGAGCCAGGGTGGATATCTCAGGTGACTTCTCAGTTATTAATGTAAGCTCAAAATTTTGGAGTATGATTAAGAAACAAAATTGACAGGTCTTTTTCGTTGAATTCTCAAGCTATGACTTTGCGAGTTTTTGAGTTGAAAAGTGGCATGAACTATAAAGCAGTGAAAGCTGGTAACGTGAAGATTTAACTTTATATTGTGCTCATGTATTTGGTTTAACTGATTTTCTTAGGTATGATGAAATGAGTGTCCTTTTCACAATCTTGATTACGGAGACCACGCTGGAGAACGGCTTAGTGCACCTGAGAAGCAGAGACACCACCATGAAGGAAATGATGCACATAGCCAAACTAAAGGACTTTCTAACCAAGTATATATCAACGGCTAAAAACGTGTAGGCTTTCACATTCATGTAATAAACATTCTTCTCTTCTTATTCAATTGTATTATGTTAACTTAGTTCCTTAAATCCCTCTAAATTTATAAATTCCTCTATATTTATTTGATTCATTTGATTTTTTTATATTTTATTCATTTATTTGTTATTTATTGTCAGTTGTGGGGCTTGAACTCAACCTGGGTACTGTCCCTGAATTTTTCGTTCAAGGCTAACATGCTACTTACTGCTGAGCCACAACTCTACTTCGTTTTTGAGTGGCTAATTAGAAATAAGAGTCTCACAGACTGTCCTTGCACAAGCTGACTTTGAACTGTGATCCTCAGATCTCAGTCTTGTGAGTAGGATTACAGGCAGCACCCAGCTAATTTGTTTTTTTGTTTTTTTGGTGTTTTTTTTTTTTTGCCAGTCCTGAGGCTTGGACTCAGGGCCTGAGCACTGTCCCTGGCTTCTTTTTCTCAAGGCTAGCACTCTACCACTTGAGCCACAGCGCCACTTCTGGTTTTTTCTGTTTATGTGGTGCTGAGGAATTGAACCAGGGCTTCATGCATGCTAGGCAAGACACTACCACTAAGCCACATTCCCAATCCTGATTTTTTTATTATACTTTTGATATATTTTGTTGTATTGATGATATATTGAGCTACACAAAACAAAAATTCTACTGTACTGATTTAAGCAAATTGGGAATTTTCTTACCTCACAAGAAGCTCAAAAGCTGAGCATGTTGACATACTAGCATTTGGAAGGCTGAAGCAGGAGGATCACAAATACATAGCTTGGGCTACATAATGACATCTTATCTCCAAAGAACAAATTGGGATAGGTGGTCTATCACTAGTGTAACTTTAATGGGGACTTAGGCTTTCTTTCTTTTTTTTTTTCCAGTCCTGGGACTTGGACTCAGGGCCTGAGCACTGTCCCTGGCTTCTTTTTGCTCAAGGCTAGCACTCTACCACTTGAGCCACAGCACCACTTCTGGCTGTTTTCTATATATGTGGTGCTAGGGAATCGAACCCAGGGCTTCATGTATACGAGGCGAGCACTTTACTACTAGGCCACATTCCCAGCCCTTATACATTAATTTTTGAAATGTTAGGGGTAATCTTAACTATTGTAGCTTATTTCGTATCTGATTCCAATAGACATATTCTTTAGCTTATCTCAGATTGGTTATTAATCTAGGCAGCTGAAAACCCAGATCAGTTTGTTACTTCCAAAACTGGCGATATTCTGATCATTTCTTCTTTGTTACCTAAAGTACTTCTATGAAGAAAGACTTTTCCCCTCTTATCTGCTTACCTAGAGGTATGAAAAAAGTAGGTAGGGTCAGGCCTGGACCCTCTAGAGTTAGAAATCACAATCCTCACACGTTCCCATCTTTGGCCCCAGGAGCCTGTTCATGTGGGCTTGCGGTCATGCTGACACCACCTTGGTAGTCCTCAGTAGTGTCCACTGGGTTTTGGGTTTGGTTTTTTTTGCCAGTCCTGGGGCTTGGACTCAGGGTCTGAGCACTGTCCCTGGCTTCTTTTTGCACAAGGCTAGCACTCTGCCACTTGAGCCACAGCACCACTTCTGGCCGTTTTCTGTATATGTGGTGCTGGGGAATCGAACCCAGGGCTTCATGTATACGAGTCGAGCACTCTTGCCATTAGGCCATATTCCCAGCCCCTCCACTGGTTTCTGTTGGGTTGTTTCATTGTCTTTCGGGTCCGGGGATGGGAGGGCTCACTGTCCTGGTAGGAGACACCTGTGTCACCACCACATGTCACCTGGCATTCCGCATGGCTCACTGGGCTTTGTGTGTGTGTGTGTGTGTGTGTGTGTGTGTGTGTGTGTGTGTGTGTGTGTGTGTTTCTTTCTCTGTGGTATGAAGATACTGCTGAACTTGCCCAGAGTCCTCAGGTACCTCCAGATAGCCAAGGAGGAGAATGGACACATGTATACTGATCAATAGCAGAAGAGGCCAAGCTGCTGGAGGAGCTAGGGATGCTAGGCGGGGATGATGAAGGGCAAGATGGAGCCCTGGGAGGAACAAGAGGATGCCCTTTTCTTCCGTATAGAAAAGATAGGCCGTCAGGATCCATCGCCAAGCTGGAGGAGGTGTGTAGCAAATGTTAACATTGCTCATGAGGCTCCGGTTGTTCCTGCACTGACCATTAGTGAAATAGCCAAAAGGGTTCTCAAAGGGCCAGGCTGCTGGTCACCATAAAGATGGTGGTGGTAATGCTGTCGGTGGCAGGGAGGAGGCAGATGGCAGCGGGCACTGGCTCTGCTCAGACCCTAACATTGGCTGGGTGGAGGCCCTGGCATGACAGGCTGCTATTGGCTGACAGGCTGGTATTGGCTGGGATCAGGGAATCCAAGCAAGGATAGCCTGGGCTGAGGGTCCCTGGCCCAGAAGAACCTATTCCCCACAAAGACCTGGCTTCCCCCACCACGGGACTTTTGTCCCCAGGTGTGCGAACCTATGGGACCTGCCCAGTGAGGCAACAAGACTGGGCAATGGAGTGGCCCTGGGAATCACACCTCCTTCACTGGGGAAGTCTCCTCCCCATCTCCACTCAGACCCGAGCATACAGGGTGCGTGCGAATTCAGGATCTGGGGGATGAGGTGTACACCATCTGGGGTGTCATTTACACTCTGACCTCCATTCAGAAGGGTTCTGACTGAATGCTGGGTAGACAGGCATGGAAAAGCCTCTGGAGCCCTGGCCTTAAGCAGATCAGAGTTCGAGCCCCAGCCAATGCTAAGTGTAATGGGAATGCAAAATGAGCTTCCAGAGGGCGGGAGGACCGCCTGTGGGAAAACATTTACCCAAGGGCTGGCCTGGGCCTTCCAGAGCAGCCGCCCCCGCTGACTGCAGATAGTAATGATTAATGATCAACTGGCACTTCTGGTGCACACTTTGCATTGCAAGGAATTTTGTGTGGGAAGTGCTGGGACTGAGGGGGTGGGGAAAGACAATCCATGAAAATAAATTACACTCTTCCCTATTGGGTATTTTCTATGTTTAGTGTGCTGTTTCCTTATTTGTATCCTACCAGATTCTTAGCCAGGTGTGGTGGTGCATGCCTATAATCCCAGCACTCAGGAAGCTGAGGCAGGATTCAAGTTCTCCACTCCCTCCCTTCTCTCTCTCAGAAGTAGGGACTGATGTTGCAAGCCTGTGGGTTGCCTGAGGACAGGTAAGGTCCTTCCAGGAAAGGATTTTATCTTCACCTCCGGTAGCACTGGCTTTCCTCTTATCTGTGACCCTGTGGCTCTGGGGCAGTCCCTGACCTGCTCTTGCTTTCTGTGTCCTACCAGGTTTAGTGGAAATCCGTCCTTTCTGCCGAGGACCAAGGGAAAGTGACAAGGGGTGAGGCCCAGGTAGTGTTGACAAATGCACACCCAGGGGGTCACACTAGAAAGGAAACCAGTGATTCTGATACTCAAGGAGCTGAGTCGGGGACAGAGCTATAATCTCAAAGACATGGGAAGGACTTCCAGCTTCCAGCAATGTCCCATCTGCCCCTGTGGTAGATTGGTGGTTTCCCAGTCTAATCTATTAAAATATGTACTTACGTTTGTGCATTCTTAAAAAATGATGTATGCTGGATTTCACCACCAAAAACAAAATTGAAAGACAATGTGCATTTCAAAAAGAACTTCAAGACACGAAACACCTGACTGCTGAAATGGAAAACCCAGTAGATCTTCTTTCTCTTCCTCTTCCCTCCCCGAACAATTCAATCTGGAGGCCATCGGAAGGGGCTGAGTGCATGTCCCAGCAAGGATGGAGGGGAACAGCATAAGTGGGACCTGGCTGTTAGGTGTCTGTGCGGCGGAAGGTGCAGTGTGGTACCGGGGCTTAGAGCCCAGTGCGTTGAGAGGGGTGTTCCCGTGGGAGGAGGGGCATCCTGGAAAGGTGACTGGTGGTGGTGGCACTGAGTAGGCGGGGTGGGCGGAGCTTCGTGTGGCTATGGAGGGTGGGTGAGTGTTGGCAGGGTGAGGAACTGCCCTCCAGAGAGGCTTTTCCAGCCTCCAGAGCCTCCGATGGGATCAAGTGACCAGCTCAGTGTACCTTTGCGCCGGTCTTTCCTGCAGCGTTGGAGGTGGCATCTTGTGTGATAGGCATGGAAGTCCTTATCGCAGGCTCTGCTCTGGGTCTAGTCCAGGATGGTCTAGTCCTGGAGGAGTGGACTGGCTGCCTGTGGACAGCCTAGCTGCTGGAAGGGGGAGGGGAGAGCCTTGTGGGGGAAGTGAGGGGCTGGGTTATGCAATCATTACCGCTCGTGAAAGGCTGGGGCAGTGGGAATGAGGCAGATTGCAAGATGACAGTGTGGATAGCTTGTCGCCGGCCTCAGACGCTTTGTGAGAAGAAAATGAGAGGCTCTGGAGTCAGAGCAAGCCCGGAGGCCACCACTTAGAGCTGCCTTCCTCTCCCCTCGCTGAAGGGCTGCGCTGGGAATGGAGGCCAGGGCCTGATCAAAGCATTGTGCAGACAGGAAGGGCCTGGGGCATGCAGCAGCTCCCCGGCCTCTCGCTTGTACAGGGGAGGAGTGGACCCCAGATTGTGTGTGTTTAGAGACCTTGACTCCCAACTCCCAGAGCCTTGCTAGGGAACCGCACCCCCTACTTCTTGTCAATAAGCTTTATGTAAGCTGGGTACTGGTGGCTCATACCTGTGATCCTAGCCACTCAAGAGGCTGAGATCTGAAGATCATGGTGTGAAATAAGCCTGGGCAACAAAGTCTGTGAAACTCTTTAAACACACACACACACACACACACACACACACACACACACACACACCCCAGACTTCAAGCCTGGGTAACTGCCTGTGCATGCACGCATGCACATATACACATACATACACACATATATATATACACACACAAAGGCTCGTGATACTAGTCTTTTATTATGCTAAAATATACATGACATAAAATATACTATTGTATCAATAGCAGGCATATAATTGAGTGGTGTGAAATACATTGATATTGTAGCACACTTATCACCGCCATCCATTTCTAGAACATTCTTACCTCCCCCAACTGAACCCCCTGTTCATGATGCACGTAGTCACTTCTCAGCCCCTCTGCTCCCCAGCTCCTGGCAGGCACTATTCTATGTGCTTCACAGTATTTCACGATGCTTCCTTAAGTTCTGTCCCTGTTTCCCTGGAGTTGAATAACAGGGTCAGGTCTCCCCGGGGCTGGGGTGGGGAATGACGGTCCTGCCAAGGGAAGCAGACACTTACCCCCCCCCCCCCAGGAGTCGGGGGATCACAGAGGGGAGCAGGCCACAGTGTTGGGGGTATGTATAGAATATAAAGCCAGATTGACGGGGTCTGGTGTCTGGTGATAACCTTTTGAATATACTTGTTTATAACCTTTGTGTGAGTGTGTGCGTGTTAGTGCACACACATGCATGCACACATGTGCACAAGTGCCAGTACTTAAGCTTGAACTCATCCTGGATGGTGTCTCTTAGTTTTTTCACTCAAGGATGGCACTCTACTGCTTGAGCCACACCTCCACTTCTGGCTTTTTGCTAGTTAGGTGGAAATCAGAGTGTCTCCAATGTGTCTGCCCAGGCAGACAGGTTGTGAGCCTCAGAACTCAGCCTCCTGAGTAGCTAGGATGATGAGCACAAGCCACCAGTGCTTGGCTACATCAGCTGCTTTTAGACATTGAGGGTATTGGACAGGACATTGTGTTTTTGCTTGTGACCCCTTGGAGGACCCAGAACAGAGAACGTGAAAGGCCTAAGGTTGAAAATCAGGCCCCCACGCCAAAGCCCTTGAGAGCTGCTACCCGCAGGGTCCCACCTGGCCGAAGTATGCGTGATGACAAGAATGGATGCACCCCACGAGCCAAGCATTCGCATTCAGGTATGAAAAATCGAGGCTTCACTCGTGTGACCAGGCTAGACATTTTAAGTGGCAGACGAATTTGCTGTCTCTCCAAGTCGATCAGCTTTCCTGAGATGGAGTCAGTTCTTTACATCTGAGAAGTTGAGTTCACAATAGACAGAACGAGTCTCAGAACTCTGATAGGCTTCTAAAATAAAAGGGAAACACAGTTCAGGAAACACTTGGCTATCTGTCCAGAGGGGCCTTAAAAAAGAACCCGACTTGTAGCCAAGTGCCAGTGACCTGCACCTGTTATCCTAGCTACTCAGGAGGCTGAGATCTGAGAATCCTGGTGGGAAGCCAGTTTGAGCAGAAATATCCAAGAGACATTATTTCCAATGAACCAGCAAAATGCCTGACTGGAGGCATAGCTCAAGTAGTAGAGTCCCAACCATGACAAAACCAAAACACCCCAAAACAAACAAGGAAATCAGGAGGAAGTGGCTGGCAGAACCAAGTGTTCACTGGTTTGTTCCTGGACTGGATCAAGTAATTTATTCTTGGTAGTGTTCAGTAATGACCTTGAAGACTCCTCTCACGTTTTGGAGGTCATTCCCCACTTCCTCTTCCTCCATCTCTTGATAGGTTTGTGAGATGTTTGTGCTGCTCTTGGTTTCCATTGGCTTCCTGGGGGAACTTGTGACCCTCCCCACCCCATGTGGGGTGCCAAGGCTCTGCCTATGGCCCCAGGGATGCCTGTCTCACCCCACCGCAGCCTGTACCCCAAGCAGGGGCTCACCTTGCTTCCAGGTTGACATCTCCTGGAACACTGGAGTGGTGTAATGTATCTCCTGAGCGGACTCTGACCCTGGTGAAGACAAGGCGCAGGAGGCAGTGGGCGGGCTCTCTGACTGACCCAGTGGAGCATGGGGACTTTGTGCGGAGCACTCACCCTCTCGGGCTGGGGAGCACTGCCTTGGCCCTCTCCCTCTTAGATGGGAATGACAGCTGTGAGGGTGTTGGACAGGACAAGCACGTTACTGAGCACCGCACCCAGGGCCCTGAGCCCTGAGCTAGCCAGGCCCCTGGTGTCTTTCCTGCGCCATGCCTGCTTTGAGAGGCGACAGTGTATTGTATGCTTGATGACAGTGGCAAGCAGCAAGGCGCCAGATCCTTGCTGTCATCGGCCCCTGCCTAGTGTGTGAGGCCCTGGGTTCAATCCCCAGCACTTGCAGACCCGAAGCAAACCAAACAAAGATGTTGTGCTCAACCTGGAGAGGCATGACTACTATATTAATAATTAATAAATGCTTTCCCAGAAGGAAGGTGCCTAGCCAAGCGTGGTAGTCTCTGCCTGTGGTCCAGCCATCAGGAGACGGAGAAAGGAGGCTCACGAGCCCAAGCGAGGATGTGATCGTGAGAGGCATCGGAGGCAGCGTGAATCCTTCCACACTGTTAAGCTAGAACAGCCCTCTAGAATCCGTTAAGTGAGGAACGTCTGTGACCATAGGTCACCATAGCTACAATCTGCTCCGCGTCACCAGGCCCAGAGTATCAGTGCAGGGATCTGACGCCTGGAAACAAGAGCAGTGCTGGAGGGGGGGACATTGCACGCCATTCTTTCCGTTCTGCTGTTTAACTCATGTCTCCCTTTAGAACCCCGGGTTCATTCTCATTCCCCGCCCCCCACATTCACGCAAATAATGAAGACAGGGCTTCCTCACCAACCCCCCCTTCCCTTCTCTTACTTGGTTGAAGATGATAGGTGTTTGCATACAGGTCACTGTCCAGGGACACAGTTCCAGAGTCCGTGGGCCCCTTCACTCGCGGAGCTTTTCCTACACAAATTGGTACAGAATCATTCATTGTTTTTACAATTTTGTTTCATTGCTCTTTTTGTTTTTTTTAAAGACAGATTCTCTCTATGTGTCCCAAACTGAACTCCAGCTCTCCCTGTCTCAGGCTCTCGAGTGCTGGGGTTGCAGACATTTGCTACCACACCTGCCTGGGAATGAGGCCACAGGACCAGTTCAGCTTCTTTTCTGCCAAGGAGCAGACGCCTCAGTTTCCAGAGTGACCTGGTCAAGGGCCTCGGTTGTCCAGTTAGTACACTTTCTGCTCCCCGCCAGAGCCCTGTGGCGGTCTTCTGGGCCTGTGGGAACCTTTTTTTCCTCCCCAGTCCTGGGGCTTGAACTCAGGGCCTGGGCGCGGTCCCTAAGCTCTTTGGCTCAAGCTAGCACTCTACCACTTCAGCCACAGTGCCACTTCTGGTTTTCTGGGGGCTAATTGGAGAGTCTCTCACAGACTTTCCTGCCTGGGATGGCTTTGAACCGCAGTCCTCAGATCTCAGCCTCCCAAGTAGCTAGGATTACAGGTGGGAGCCACCAGTGTCCTGCCAGAAGAACTTTTTTTTTTTTTTTTTGCAGTCCTGGGATTTGAACTCAGGCCCTAGGCACTGTCCCTGAGCCTCTCTGTGCTCAAGGCTAGTGCTCTACCACTTGAGCCATAGCACCACTTCTGGCTTTTTCTGTTTATGTGGTACTGAGGAATCGAACCCAGGGCTTCCTGCATGCTAGGGAAACACTCCCAACACTAAGCCACATTCCCAGCCAAGAGAAACATTCTTTACCTCTGAGCTTATTTATTGGCTATGGCCACATTTTCTTTCCTTTCCAGTAAAACTCTAAAAAAAAGCTTGGGAACATTGTCAAGAGGTAGTTAATGATCTGCTTGTCAGTGCCTCTAATCCGAGCTGCTCAGGAGGCAGAGAATGGGAGGATCAAGGGTTTAAGGCCAGTATGTATCACAAATCCTCAAGCTCCCATCTCAACCAATAAAAAGCTGGGCACAAAGCCAGGCGCTGGTGCCTCACGCCTGTCATCCTAGCTGCCCAGGAGGCTGAGATCTGAGGCTCACGGTTCAAAGCCAGCTCAGGCAGGGAAGTCTGTGAGACTCTTATTGCCAATAAACTACTCAGAAAAAGGCAGAAGTGGCGCTGGGGCTCAAGTAGTAGAGTGGGGGCCTCTTTGTAGAGGCTCAGAGACAGCACTCAGGCCCAGAGTTCAAGCCTTAGGACCGACTGGAAAAAAAAAAAAAAAAAAAGCTGAGCACATGCCTGTCACCCCAGGTACTTGGGAAACATAAATAGGAGGAAGCACAGCCCAGGGCCCAGGAAAAAAGCCAGGCTCTTATCTAAAAAGTAACTGTAGGGGCTGGGGATATGGCCCAGTGGCAAGAGCACTTGCCTCGTATACATGAAGCCCTGGGTTTGATTCCCCAGCACCACATATACAGAAAATGGCCAGAAGTGGCGCTGTGACTCAAGTGGCAGAGTGCTAGCCTTGAGCAAAAAGAAGTCAGGGACAGTGCTCAGGCCCTGAGTCCAAGGCCCAGGACTGGCAAAAAAAAAAAAATAAATAAATAAATAAATAAATAAAAAGTAACTGTAGTAAAAAGGGGCCAAGGCCATGGCTCAAGAGCTACAGTGCTTGCCTGGGAATGTAAAGCCCTGATTTCAAATCCAAATACCACCCTTAGCCTCCCCCCCCAAAAAAGGGTTAAAAGTGGGGGTTGGGTGAAACCCAAAGGCAGAGTGTTTTTCTAGTATGTCCCAAGCCCTGATTTTGAGTCCTACCAACTTGAGAAAAAAATGCCATAATTTTTAAAAATAAGGAATTTTCAAATGGCAATAAGCGCAACATTAAGCCAACCATGGGGCCCTGCGGGGCCCGGGCTGAGGGTGTGTGTGTGGACTGGCCGCCTGGGCTAGCTGTGGCAGCACCGGGTCACAAGGGACAGCCACTGCGCTGCGGGAGCCGCTGAGGCCTGGCTCCTTCACTCTCCTCCCAGTTTCCCCCCTCCCCTGGCTGGCCCTCTTCCCCTCCTCCCCATACTCCCGCCCAGCCTCGCGCCCACGGGGGAAACCCATGCAACCCACGTACTTGCTTTGTACTTTGGTCGGATCCAAAACACCAGAATTAGGATGATGGCCAACAGCACCAGTAACACAGGAACCAGCAGAGGCAGGAGGCATAAAGGACAGCTGTCTATATCTGGGGGGAGATGGCATTCCCGCAGGGCAACACCCAAGGTCACCAACCCACCACGCGCCAGGTCCCCAAACTAGAGTCATCTCAGTCAGTCCCAAGGGCGCTGAAAGGCAAGATCTGGGGGCTTGGAAGCCTGGCTCAGGTGGTAGAGCTCCTGCCAGTGAGTGCACATGTCAGGCACTGAGTTCGAATCTTGGTCTCAGACTCACCTCCCCCCCCCCCAAAAAAAAAGAAAGTCAAGGTCACCTGCCACAAGTCAGAGGAAGGCAGCACCACATTTAACAGAGTCATTGTAGCTGAGTACTCTGTTATCCTAGCTACTAGGAGGCTGAGATCTGAGGATGGAGGCTCAAAGCCAGCCCAGGCAGGAAAGTCGGTGAGACTCTTATCTCCAAAAAGAAGCTAGAAAGTGGAGGTGATAGAGTGATAGAGCACCAGTCTTGAGCGCGAAAAGTTTAAAGGACAGTGCTACGGTCCTGAGTTACAGCACACTTACACATACACTGCGTACACGCAGTAAGGAAGCTAACCCTCTGCCCACGTGGTCACACCTACACGGGGAGGGTGCATTTCTGGGCTGTGAGGAACTGAGGTGCAACCTTGACATTCACAGATCTCTCTCTCTCTCTCTCTCTCTCTCTCTCTCTCTCTCTCTCTCTCCCCCCCTCAGAGATCTCTACTCCCTTCATCTGACCTTCGCCTCTCCCAGCTGCCTGGTTGGTCCTTTAATTCAGTCCCCCCCCTCCGCCGCCCCAAGCTGAAGCTCTTCATCCCTCCTCCTCCTTTGCTAGCAGCCTCTTTGCTGTCTCTCTGCATAGCGGGCGCCTTCTCATCCTTCGGGGCTCTACTTCAAGATGGCCCCTTTGGAAAGCCCTTTTTAACTACCTTGCTCAGGTAAGTTCCTCCTCATGCTATTCTCTTGCACTTTTTCTTTGAAACAACCACAGCTCATGATTGATTGGGCAATTATTTAGTTGTTCTTGTTAGTTTTTGTTTTTATATTCTGTTAGGTTTTTGTTTTGTTTTGTTTTTTGCCAGTCCTGGGGCTTGAGCTCAGGGCCTGGGCACTGTCCCTGGGTTTCTTTTTGCTCAAGGCTAGCACTCTGCCACTTGAGCCACAGTGCCACTTCCAACTTTTTCTGTGGTACTAAGGAATCAAAAACACGGCCGGGCTGGGAATATGGCCTAGTGGTAGAGTGCTTGCCTGGCATACATGAAGCCCTGGGTTCAATTCCTCAGCACCACATATAGGAAAAGCCAGAAGTGGCGCTGTGGCTCAAGTGGCACCACTAGGCCATACTCTGAGCCCATGGGCAATTGGGTTTCATCACTGCCCTAGTAGATTAGAATCTCCACTAACACATGTGTCCTGGCTTGCCCAGTACGTCTGGGTCCTCATTAAGTACTTGATGAACAGATCAATGATCAAAAAATCTGTGCTTATGTCTGTAATCCTAGATACTCAGGAGGCTGGGATCTGAGAGTCATGGTTCAAAGCCAGCCCAGGTAGAAAAGTTTGTGAGACTCTTATCTCACAAAAAGCCACAAGTAGAAGTATGGCTCCAGTGGTAAAGTGCCAGTCTTGAGCAAAGGGAGTTTGCAAGGCCCTGAGTTCAAGCCCTAGTATTGGTGAAGCAGGAGGAGAAAGAGGAGGAGGAGGAGGAGGAGGAGGAGGAGGAGGAGGAGGAGGAGGAGGAGGAGGAGGAGGAGGAGGAGGAGGAAGAGGATATTATTTGTGTTTATGGTTTCTCTTCTTAGTTCTTGCTTGATTGGGGCCACAACCATATCTTAAGTATCATTTAAATCCCAGGGACAAGGCTGGGAATGTGGCTTAGTGGTAGAGTGTTTGCCTAGCACTCTACCTGGATTCAATTCCTCAGCACCACATACACAGAAAGAGCCAGAAGTGGTGCTGTGGCTCAAGTGGCAGAGTGCTAGCTTTGAGCAAAAGCAGCTCAAGGACAGTGCTAAGGCCCTGAGATCAAGCCCCAGGACTGGCAAAAAGAAAAAAAAAAGAAAGAAAGAAAGGAAGGAAGGAAGGAAGGAAGGAAGGAAGGAAGGAAGGAAGGAAGGAAGGAAGGAAAGAAAGAAAGAAAGAAAGAAAGAAAGAAAGAAAGAAAGAAAGAAAGAAAGAAAGAAAGAAAGAAAGAAACAGAAAAGAAATCCCAGGAACACAAGTGCTTGCACTGAGTAGGCAAAGATACCTATGGATCTGACCCATTGCCCATGGAAGATGACATGGGACTTTTTCTTTTGTTTTGGTAGCGCCAATCTTGAGTTCAGGATCTGGGCTCTGGCTCTGAGCTTTCTTGCTCAAGGCCCACGCTCTACCACTTGAGCCACACCTCCACTTCTTGCTTTTTGCTAGTTAACTGGAGACAAGAGTTGCCTAGACTTTCCTGCCCCAGCTGACGTGGGACCTCCGTCCTCAGCTCTCAGCCTCCGGAGTAGCTAGCGATCCAGGCACAAGCTACCGGTGCATAGCCAAAGATGACACACTTTCATCATTTACCAACAGACTTGGAGAGGACCTTCTCATCACAGCCAGGGATTGCAGGAAAGGTTCCACGAGAGCATGTGCACGCGTGGATTTACTGCCCACCACTGGAGAACAGGATCAGTGAAGTCACTGTGCTCGCATTTGTCCCATCCCAGCACCACGTTTGTCGGGGGAGGATTCCACCCCATTTATGCCCAGAGATTGATGGTTCTAACCTGGAACAAACAGCATTCTCTAAAACCTTCTGCAAAAATAGGTATCTATACTCTTAAGAGCATTTTCCTGGGGAAGGTATCCATTACTATCATTAGATTGTTAGAGCAAGACAGTTGTAACCAAAAAGCTAAGAGTCATTGAGCTTGGCCATTGTTGTCCAATAGAACTTTCTATAGTGATGGAAGTGTTCTGCATCTGTGTTGTCAATGGCAGCTGTCAGACACCCAAGGCCACGGAGCAATTCAGCTGCCACTGTGGCCGTGGAACTCAATTTTTCACTGCATTTAATTTTTTTTTTGCCAGTCCTGGCCCTTGAACTCAGGGCCTGAGCACTGTCCCTGGCTTCTTTTGGCTCAAGGCTAGCACTCTACCACTTGAGCCACAGTGCTACTTCTGGGTGTTTTCTATATATGTGGAGCTGGGGAATCGAACCCAGGGCTTCAGGTACATGAGGCAAGCACTCTTGCTGCTAGGCCACCTTCCTAGCCCTGCGTTTCATTTTTAAGTCATTTGAATTTAAGTGGAAATGGTTATATACAAAAGAATCTCTCAGAGAGGATAGGCAAGATGACTCACGCCTGTAATGCCAGCTACTTGGGCTGAGGTAAGAAAGGAAAAGAGAGGGGAGGGGAGGGGAAAGACTTCAGTGACATAGTTTGCAGGCTCTTGAATGTTTCTAAGGGGCCTGAAGAGCCCTTTGTAGAATAAGACAGAACCTTCCAGATCTCAGGTCTCCAGAGAACAGGCAGTACACTCACCAAGTGTGAAGTTGACCGCTTTGCTATATTTGTGGGTACTGTTGGCTGCTTGGACTTTGCATTTGTAGGGGCCTGATTCATTGGCGTTGGAGATCATTTGGGTAAAAACCACTGCTTCACCTCCTTCCTTCCACTTCAGTTGTTTGTCATACAAAAACAATGAGTAGTTGACTCGAAGCGATGTGTTCTTGATGGAACAAAACAGAAATACACTTTGGCCCATCCTCACCATACTTGTATTGGATGTCAACTTTGGAGAAGGTAATTCTGGGAAGAAAAACAAAATAAAGACACAGAAGTCCTCATGAAAACCCAGTGATAGGGCCGGGAATGTGGCTTATTGACAGAGTGCTTGCCTAGCATGCATGAAGTCCTGGATTCAATTCCTCAGCACCGCATCAACAGAAAAACCAGACATGGCACTGTGGCTCAAATGGTAGAGCTCTAGCCTTGAGCACAAAGAGGCTCAGGGACAGAGCCCAGGCCTTGAATTCAAGCCCCAGGACTGGCAGAAAACAAACAACACCCACCCAGTGGTAATCACTCATCAGAGGTGTAATCATGTTTTCTGAGTTATGTGATGATACCCTTCCATTTCTGGGGAGTTTTCACAGGGGTTGGGGTTCAGTGGGGACTCCATTTCTCCTCTCTGACCAAAGTGAAGCTCATACTGATTCCATTATCACTTGCTGTGCTGACTTGAAAAGAATTAACACAGCTCCAAGGACCAAACATGAGATTTGACGACTTATTAAAAAATTATTTCAGGGCTGGGGATATGGCCTAGTGGCAAGAGTGCTTGACTCATATACATGAGGCCCTGGGTTCAATTCTCCAGCACCACATATACAGAAAATGGCCAGAAGTGGCGCTGTGGCTCAAGTGGCAGAGTGCTAGCCTTGAGCGGGAAGAAGCCAGGGACAGTGCTCAGGCCCTGAGTCCAAGCCCCAGGACTGGCCAAAAAAAAAAATTATTTCGAACAGAATAGTATAGTATAGACAGTATCATGAACCGGTATGTGTCCCCCACCCAACCCAGACTTCCAATACTCACATTGCTCTTTCCCAGTACAGATTTTTAGTGGGGCTTAAGCTGTATCACCAAGATTATGTTTGGGTTTCTAGCTCAAACAACAACCACAATAAAGAGGGAGAAAAAAAACTATTTTGGTAGACCCCAGCACTGGTGGCTCACACCTGTAATCCAAGCTACTCAGGAGGCTGAGATCTGAAGATCACAGTTAGAAGCCAACCAGGGCAGACACATCTGAGAGACCCTTATTCAAATTAATCAGCAAAAATCTGGAAGGGCGGGTGTAACACTGTTCAAATAGAAATATACTCATTACCTGACAGATATAACTGTAACCCCTCTGTATATCACCTTTACAATTTTTATTTTTTTGGCCAGTCCTGGGGCTTGAACTCAAGGCCTGCACTGTTCCGGAGCTTCTTTTGCTCAAGGCTAGCAACTCTACCATTTGGGCCACAGTGCCACTTCTGGCTTTTTCTGTGTATGTGGTACTGAGGGATCAAACCCAGGACAAGCACTCTACCCCTAAGCTACGTTCTCAGCCCAAATTTAAAATTTAAAAAACATCTGAAAGAGGAGCTGTGGCTCAAGTCGTAAAGCTCGAACCTCAAGTGAGCCATAAAGCCAAGCAAGAGACCCTTTTGCTTGGTAGAAAGGATGTCAACCTTGTGTCACTGAGTCTCAGAAAAAAAGAAATGCTCCAGTCTCCTCCGTAAAGCAGCTCATTGTAACAATAGAAAGCCCACTGGGCTTTTTGCCCTTTGGTGCTTCATCTTTTTTAAAGCTTAGAGATAAATGTCCTTGAGAAAAAGAAGTGAAACTCACCATAGTTTCGCATCAGGTTCTCAGGAGCCAGCAGAGTCTGTTGATCTGAAAGAGAAAAAAAGGAACAGGAGAGAGAGCTCATTTTTCCACAAGATGCTTTGATTTGGAGAATCGAGTCTCAAAAGTGCTAAGTGGGCTTACAAGTGACAAACGAGAGAAGCCCCCCAAGGAACAGGCTGTTCCAATGGCCCCCCATCCTCTTGAAGGAAATCAGGGAGGAGAGTGAGAGCCAGCGAGCGGATCAGGGGGTGTGAGGCCGTGGATGGCGTGAGTCACAGGAGGAGAACTTCCTCTTTTTCACCACGAAACTAAGGAAGTCAGAAGATCTAGGCGAGCTTTGCACAACGGGACCACTTTGGCTTACCTTGTCTCTGTTTCTGCATGAGTTCCCGTAGAAAGATGTGGTAAGTCGCCTGTAAACAAAGGGTAGGAATGGGGAAAAGTGACCAAAGAAAGGAAAAAACTTTGGCTGTTAGACTATTTGGGTAAAGCCATTTGTTGGTTAACAGTATGTGTCTCCCCCCCACCAACCACAAATTCTTCTTGCTGTGTTAAGAGTATTTTCTTCCATAGTGTTGATTTGATGCTGTGACCAGAACACTTGCATAGTACTAAACTTGGTACAAGTTTGGTTGAAGCTGGGTGATGGTAGCTCATGCCTAAAATCATAGCTACAGAGGAGGCTGAGATCTGAGGATCATGGTTTGAAGCCAGCCAACCAGACAAATCTGAGAGGCTCTTATTTCCAATTAACCACCAAAAAAAAAAAAAAAATGGTATGTCTCAAGTGCTAGAACACCAGCCTTGAGCAAGAAAGCCAAGCAAGCATGAAGCCCTGAATTCAAACCTCAGTACTGAAAAAAATATATATGTAGAATCATCTATACCTTAGAAATAGTTTTTCTTCCAGTCACAGTGGAAATTGGAGACTAATGAAAATAAACATTGGGCATTTCAATTCTTGTATGCCAGTACTGGGGCTTGAAATCAGAGCCCTGTGTTCTCTTTTTTTAGTTTGTTTGTTTTATTTTGGGTGTTTGTTTTTTGCCAGTCCTGGGCCTTGAACTCAGGGCCTGAGCACTATCTCCTGGCTTCCTTTCACTCAAGGCTAGCACTCTACCAACTGAGCCACAGCGCCACTTGTGGCTTTATATATATATATGTGGTGCTGGGGAATCAAACCCAGGGCTTCATGTATACAAGGCAAACACTCTACCACTAGGCCATGTTCCCAGCCCTGATGACTCTACTTCTTGAGTTACAGCTTCACAGCTGGCTTTTTGGTGCTTCAATGTAGTTAAGAGTCTCATAGACTTTCCTGAGTTGGCTTTGAACCTCTTGATTCTTGGTCTCAGCCTCCTGAGTAGCTAGGATTACTGGTCTGAGCCACTAAGCACCTGGCTAGGAACCATTTTTATGATTCAGATCTGAAATGCCCCCTGAAGGCTGCTGGGCTGAGGGTTGGGTCCCCAGCTTGGCAGTGTTCAGAGACACTTTAGGGAAGTGTTAGAGCTTGAGAGCTCTGACTTTATCAAAATGGCTCACCCCTTGATGAGCCCATATTTTGATGGGACGTGACATTTAGGAGGTGGGACACAGGTGAAGGGAACATTCCTAGAGACTCCATATCGTCCCCAATCCCATCCTACTTCTCTCCGTCCTGACCCACAAGCTCCTGCTGCCGTCATGGGCTGTCAACCTTGGGAGGAAACCTCAGAAAATGGGAGCCGAAATAAATGTGTCCTCCTTTCAGTGGTTCTCTTGGGCATTCTGTCACTGAGACAGAAAGCTAACCCAGCCACCGAGTTGCATATTTAACACAGCACACACCTGAGTTATGTTTTCAAGTTTCCTCTCCATCTCTATGTAAATTGTCACTTGTGAAGAAATGCAAGAGGAAAATTGTTCCAAGTCAAGTATGTTAAGATCAAGCAGATGGCTGGAAGGGAAAATGCACCGGCATTACGCTCTCTTGTTCTACCTAGCAGGAAATAACAGATTCCAAAACATGGAATATTTGCTCATTTACAATGACTAATTTATACTTAAAAAATTTATACTTTGAAATAAGTGTTCTACCACACAGTTATGTCCTCAGCCCTGTTTGCTTGTTTGTTTTTGCAAGCCCTGGGACTTGAACTCAGGGCCTCAGCACTGTCCCTGGCTTCTTTTTGCTCAAGACTAGCTAGCACTCTACTACTTGAGCCACAGGGTCACCTCTGGCTTTTTCTGTTTATGTGGAGTCGAGGAATCGAACCCAGGGCTTCATGCATGCGAGGCAAGCACTCTACAACTATGCCACATTCCCAGTCCCCTGTTGTTGTTGGTTGATTTGTCAGTCATGGGACTTGAACTCAGGGCCTGGGGGCTGTCCCTGAGCTCTTGTGCTCAAGGCTAGTGCTCTACCACTTTGAGCCACAGCGCCACTAGAGTCTCACAGGGACTTCTCAACTCAGGCTGGCTTGGAACCACGAGTCTCAGATCTCAGTCCCCTGAGTAGCTAGGGTTGCACTGGCTCTGGCTCTATGCTTAGGTTTTTTGGTGGTGTTTTTTCCTGTGTGTTTATTTGCCATTTTTACCTCTTCTGAGAAATCTCTCTTGAGCTCCTTTGTCCATTTCTTAACTAGCTTATTAGTTGTTTTTTTTCCCCCTTGGAGGAGGGTTTCAAGTTTTTGAGCTCCTGTCTATTTTGGGTATTAGTCCATTTTCAGATGTCTCAACTGTATATTATATTTATTGACGTGTTTTTTTTTTTTTGTATTTTGGTTTTAAACTCAGGGGTTTTCTCCTTTTTTACTCGAGCCACAAATCAAGCCACTTTTGCTTTGGTACTTTTTGAGGGATGGTCTTGTGTTTTTGCCTGGGCCAATCTTGGACATGAATCCTTCTATTTATCCTTCTTACATGGCTGAGATAACAAGTAATGCGGAGATCACAGGTGCATGCCCCTGCATTTCTTTTTTTTACCCAAATCAATTTAATTTAACTTTGAAAAAATAGAAACAAATCTCGGCATGAGAGAATACCATAAACATGAAAAGCAATACATATACAGGCAGCAAAATGCGGCGTCCATTCTACATCATAAATATACAGCCAGCGAATGCCCATCCCTGTCCCAGGGGACCGGGCCACCAGGCCACCTCCTCCACCGGGCCTCCTGCCCCGCCCACCGGGCCTCCTGCCCCGCCCACCGGGCCTCCTGCCCCGCCCACCCGGCCTTCAGGGACCAGGACCTCCTGGACCACACCCACAGTCGCCCATCCTCACTGAGCAGACCGTGCCCTCTCTAGAGGAGGTCTATGCTCTGTAGTGGTGAGGGAGAAACAGAGCAAGTCTTCTTGGAGTCTGATTTTTAAATTCTGGTAACAACTTTCTAAACAAAATGGCTCCAATGGAACCCACTTAGTAGCAAAGATCTGTTGTACCCAAGGGCTGATCTCAGTCAGCACCTAAAGCCTAGTTGCTCCCTTCATAGAAAATGTAAAAACAATCACACGGAAACCCAGCGTCACCAAATTTCCCACACACAAGTGAATACACACTCTTCCTTTTTCTTTTTTCTTTTTTTTTTTTTGCCAGTCCTGGGTCTTGAACTCAGGGCCTGGGCACTGTCCCTGGCTTCTTTTTGCTCAAGGCTAGCACTCTACCACTTGAGCCACAGCACCACTTCTGGCCATTTTCTACATATGTGGTGCTGGGGAATTGAACCCAGGGCTTCATGTTTATGAGGCAAGCACTCTTGCCACTAGGCCACATTCCCAGCCCTTTTAACAAAGTTTTTTCATGTATATTTTTTAAAGTTTCAGCAAGGATTTAATTATAACCAGGTGAAAGTAGGGAGAAAAGAGAAAAACATTTTCCTGCTCTCCGTTTAGGAAATGGGAATTAAAGACTCCATAAAGATTTTTTAATAGAATATTTCATGAGAGTCATAATTAATGAAACAGAAAACATGGTTGTAATAACACTAAGCTTTTCTGTGATGTGGATGAGTTGTATCCGGAGAGAAATGCTGTCTGGGAAGATTCTATCAAACTGTTAACGAATGCCTCATCATTGTGGTAGACTTGCGGGGGGTTTCTCCGATGTGCGCTTTGAATTTCTCTGTCCACATTCATATTCTTTCATTATAGAGAAGGGGGGGGGGTCGGAAATGAGTCAGCACTTGTCACTTTCTCCAGGAAACCTGGGAGGACATGTGACAAGCAAAAGCAGCGGGTCAGGGACTGTCCCTGAGGCCAGCGCTCAAAACCACTTAGTTACTCAGAAGAGGGAAAAATGAGTCTTTTCTGGAAGGTGGAAATCCTTCCTGGAGGAACCCATCTGAGCCCCACAAAAAGCCTCTACTTCCTTAAGAAAAGAGGGAGGGAAAGAGGGAGAGTGAAAGTGTGTGTGTGTGTGTGTGTGTGTGTGTGTGTGTGACAGTCTTATTCTGTATCCCAGGCTAGATGTATGTTGTTGAGAGCTGGGATTATAGCTAGGCAGGCGGCATCATGCCTTGCTAGAAACTGGGTAAAATACAAGTAAGGAAATGGAACAGCGTATCAAAGAACACAGTGACTAGATAAGAGCAGAGCGCGCACCCTGGCTCCAGCTGTGACAGCTTTTGCGAGTTCTGCACTCCGAGCAACAGTTAATCATTCACTCTGGTCAGCGATGGCTGCTGTTCAGGACCCAGTGTAACTGTGTAAGTGGTTTCCTTGCAGGCCGGCCTTTCCCGCTGGAGTTTTTTCCGGTGGGGTGGAGACTCTGCAGGGATCTGCACGGCTGGTCTCCCCCGCAAGCCCTCGCTGTGCTGCCCCGCGTGGGTGATCAGAAGGCCCCTGGCCTCAGGCCAGAGTGGAAATGTGCACTCGGCCTGCATGTCCACCCCTTCCCCACCCAGCCAGCATTCTCCCGGCCTGGCAAACTGGACAGAAAGGGAAGTCTCCCCAGTTTGAAGTGGGAAGACGTGTGGAGCGGTGTGTGAAGGTGAAGGCGTTACTGGGTAAGGGCTCTGTGCCAGTTCCTTTAGGTCCAGAACAAAGAAGGAAGCAAGACACAGCCAGGCAGTGGAAAGGCAAAGGTTTATTGAGCAGAATGTGGGGTGGGGTGGAGGGGAGAGGAAAGGAGGGGAGCGGAGAAGAGGAGAAGGAAAGGGAGAAGAGAGGAGATGAGTGTGTTATATAGATGGAAAAACTGCCACTTGGGCAATTCTGCTATTTTTTGGCCTACTCCACTTAAATGAAAGGAACAGTATGGTGTATATTATGTTTTCATCACAGACTTACAGATAGACACATTTTAAAATTGTATTTATTTTTTGTGTGCCATTCCTGGGGCTTGAACTCACGGCCTGGGCCTTGGTCCTAAGCTTTTGTGCTTAAGGCTGGCACTCTACCACTGGAACCACAGCGCCACTTCCAGCATTGGTGGTTAATTGGAGATAAGAGTCTCTCAGAATTTCCTGCCTGGACTGGCTTCAAGCTGAGATCCTCCGATCTCAGCCTCCTTAATAGCTAGGATTTCAGGCGAGAGGAAGGAAGGAAGGAAGGAAGGAAGAAAGGAAGGAAGGAAGGAAACGGAAGTGGTGCTGTGGTCTAGAGCACTAGCCTTAAGCACAAAGAGGCACCCAGGACCTGAGTTCAAGCCTCACAACTGATAGATTAAAAAACCTTCCTGGGGCTGGGGATATGGCCTAGTGGCAAGAGTGCTTGCCTCGTATACATGAGGCCCTGGGTTCGATTCCCCAGCACCACATATACAGAAAATGGCCAGAAGGGGTGCTGTGGCTCAAGTGGCAGAGTGCTAGCCTTGAGCAAGAAGAAGCCAGGGACAGTGCTCAGGCCCTGAGTCCAAGCCCCAGGACTGGCCAAAAAAAAAAACAAAAAACCTTCCTCAACCGGATTCTGTTTGACTGCTAGATTTGAGCACAAAACCTTAGGGACAGCATCCGGGTCTGAGTTTAAGCCCCAGTATGCATGCGCACGCGCGCGTGCACATACACACACGCAAAAGCAAATGTACACACTATGCCCACTGCATTAATGCTTTGAACCTGGTGACCTTTCTGTGGCATCTGAAAGTCTTTCTGCTTTGTGATGTCAAAACAGTCATGTCTGTCAGCAGTATAGACTTGTGGCATGAGATTTTCATCAGCAGTGATCTTGGCAAACATACCCATGAACACATCCACTGCTTTGTACCAGAACTTTAGCACCACAAATCTTTTTTTTTTTTTGGCCAGTCCTGGGGCTTGGACTCAGGGCCTGAGCACTGTCCCTGGCTTCTTTTTGCTCAAGGCTAGCACTCTGCCACTAGAGCCACAGCGCCCCTTCTGGCCATTTTCTGTATTTGTGGTGCTGGGGAATTGAACCCAAGGTTTCATGTATGTGAGGCAAGCACTCTTGCCACTAGGCCATATCCCCAGCCCCAGCACCACAAATCTTTTAACAATCTTAAGGCCCAGGGGTGGTGCAGGACCCGCCGTATAGATAGGAGGATCTTGATTTTAGGCCAGCCTGAGAGCCTACCTCAAAAATAAAAGCAGAAGGACTGAGGGTCTTGCCCAAGTGGTAGAACAGTTAGTTGCCTAACAAGTGTGTGTGTGTGTGTGGGGGGGGGGTCTTGAGTTTACTCTCTAGCTTCAAAAGGAAATGTTTAAATGTATTTTTAAAGAAAATTGCCAGACACTGGTGACTCACACCTGTAGTCCTAGCTACTCAGGAGGCTGAGATCTGAGGAATGAGGAACAAAGCCAGCCAAAGCAAGAAAATCCACGAGACGCTCATCTCCAATTAAGTACCAGAAAGTAGGAGGGAGAGCTGTGGCTCAAGTGTTAAGAGCACCATCTTTGAGCAGAAAAAGCATAGACAGTACCCAGGTCCTGAGTTCAAGCCCCATGAGCTACTACTACGACCACAAAACAATGATGCCATTTCTCCTCTTAGCTTGCCAGGTGAATTGTTTACTTCCCTTGAATTCCAGTTCATGGATAGATTTTCTCATTTTATGACCAGTTACTGTTAGGTCCTCTCCCTGAGGGCTCCATGCAGATGCCCCCACCTCATTAAGTCTCCACCCAGTGACCTGGGTAACCAGCAGACCTGGAGGCAGTTACCTCCCCTTTCCCTGAGGTCACCTCCTAATCCACCTGGCCACACCCCTTGCCCCTGCCCTAAATAAAGCAGGGCTGGGTGGGGGTCGCTCTCTCTCTCTCTCCCTTCTCTCCAGCCGTGGATCATCTTGGCCACAGGCCAGCAGTTCGGTAATAAACTTTCTTTCCAGCCTGAATACCGCTTGGCGTTCTCCTTTACCAGCTACCTACTTTAAAAACCTAACAGTTACCTTCTGATGGCAAGTGTTCCCCTTGACTTTCCTGCTTATAGCAGCAGCTCTTGTGTTGTTACAAGCCCTGTCTCTTTATTTATATAGTATCATCCACTCTCATATAATCTTTTTTTTCTTTTTCCAATCCTGGGGCTTGGATTCAGGGCCTGATCATTATTCTTGGCTTCTTTTTGCTCAAGGATAGCACTCTACCTCTTGAGCCACAGGGCCACTTCCAGCTCTTTCTGTTTATGTGGTGCTGAGGAATCGAACCCAGGGCTTCATGTATGTTAGGACAGCTAAGCCACATTCCCAGCCCTCATATAATCTCTCTCTCTCTCTCTCTTTTTTTTTTTTTGGCCAGTCCTGGGGTTTGGACTCAGGGCCTGAGCACTGGCCCTGGCTTCTTTTTGCTCAAGGATAGCACTCTGCCACTTGAGCCACAGTGCCACTTCTGGCTGTTTTCTATATATGTGATGCTGTGGAATTGAACCCAGAGCTTCATGTATATGAGGCAAGCACTCTTGCCACTAGGCCATATCCCCAGCCCCCTCATATAATCTTATAAACCTAAAAGCATAAACATTGGTTAGGTACCATCAATTAAGGTTAAAACTTCCTAAGATGTTTTGATTCTGAAGATTTTCATATCCTCATTAATGTGATCATTAAGACTCAGTAGTTTCCAAATTGCATGTTCAGGACTCCTGTTTGTTTGTCAGCTTCACTGGGTTGGAAACACCTGACCCAAGTGGTAGAGCACCTGCCTAGCAAGTTCAAGGCCCTGAGTTCAAACCCTACTATCTATTGCCCAAGTAATATACAAATTCATTGTTTATATGTTTGTTTATTAGTTAATTTGCATATGTATAGGCATTATTTGGGGAGAAAAGAAAGGGGAATTGTTTTTATATCCTTTTCAATATAATATTCTTATATATTTTATACACTTTTTGTTTAATAATAGTGTGTATCGATTAGAAATAAGAACTTAAAAGTAAAATATACAATAGGAGTGTGCAAAGTTGATAAAGAGGCGTTAGGAGTAGCTGCTGCTTATCAATTTGAAAATTTAAAGACCTTTCATCCTTGGGGCTGGGGATATGGCCTAGTGGCAAGAGTGCTTGCCTCATATACATGAGGCCCTGGGTTCGATTCCTCAGCACTACATATACAGAAAATGGCCAGAAGTGGCGCTGTGGCTCAAGTGGCAGAGTGCTAGCCTTGAGCAAAAAAGAAGCCAGGGACAGTGCTCAGGCCCTGAGTTCACAGCCTAGGACTGGCAAAAAACAAAAAAAACAAAAGACCTTTCATCCAATTTTACAGCCTTCCAGTAGGTGGCACCATTGTCAAATTTCTGTAGTTTCAAAAAGGCCAGGAAGGCTGGGAATATGGCCTAGTGGTAGAGTTCTTGCCTTGCATACATGAAGCCCTGGGTTCCATTCCTCAGCACCATATATATAGAAAAAGCTGAAAGTGGCGCTGTGGCTCAAGAGGTAGAGTGCTAGCCTCGAGCAAAAAGAAGCCAGGGACAGTGCGCAGGCCCTGAGTTCACAGCCTAGGACTGGCAAAAAACAAAAAACAAAAAGGCTAGGAAGGCCTATAATGCCTTGCTTTGATTTTTGCTTTTCTTTGGAATCACTTGAAATAAAACAATAAAAACTTCATTTGGAAATATTCTACTGTTTTAGGCTAATAGGAGCAAGAGAGATAGGCTTTAAAAAGGAATTTAGATGGGCTGGGAATATGGCCTAGTGGCAAGAGTGCTTGCCTCGCATACATGAAGCCCTGAGTTTGATTCCCCAGCACCACATATATAGAAAATGGCCAGACGTGGCGCTGTGGCTCAGGTGGTAGAGTGCTAGCCTTGAGCAAAAAGAAGCCAGGGACAGTGCTCGGGCCCTGAGTCCAAGGCCCAGGACTGGCAAAAAAAAAAAAAGGAATTTAGTCACTAGGCAGAAAATAGCACTGAGTGCATGTGAAAACTGGTACTTGGGAGCAAGTTAGGGTTCTTTTAGCCCTAGAAAATTTACCTCTTAGATCCTGAGGATATCAGGTGAATATGCCACCAGCTAATTTGGAATGGTCCACAATTTCCTTCCTCCTCATCACCAATTCCTCTATTATTTCTAGTTTATAAATCCAATTATTGGGGAAGGTTTCATTCCGTATGAAAATGTATTTTGTATTTATGTGTGCATTTGATTAATTAAAAGAAGAAGGATTAGCTCAGTGCTACCCAATCGGTAATGCCTTAAATTTGGGGGTTAAAAAAAGAGTTAAATAAATGAACTGGGTGCCAGTGGCTCACGCCTGTAATCCTTGCTACTCAGAAGCTGAGAGCTGAGGATTGTGCTTCAAAGCCAGCCCAGCGAGGAAAGTCTGTGAGACTCTTCTCTCCAATTAACCAGGAAAAAAAATGATGTGGAAGTACGGTTCAAGTAGTAGAGTTCTAATCTTCAGCAAAAAAAGCTAAGTGAGAGCAAGAGGCCCTGAGTTCAAGATACAAGAAGTTAAAGGGGGGAAAAACACTCAGGGATAGCACCTAGGCCCTGCATTCAAGGCCTATGACCAACATGCATGCGTGTACACACATGCACACACTCAAAATCTGTATAGAAAGAATTGGGCATTGGTTACCAACAGGCAAAAGGGGATGTTTCTAGGGTGAATAAAATGTCTTTGGGGGTGCTGGACTGAACCCCAGGCTTTGCAAATGCTGCACAATCACTCTGCTACTGAGCTGTACCCCCATCCCAGTTGTTTATGGGTTTTGTTTATTTTTTCTTGAACTCAGGGCCTGGGCACTGTCCCTGAGCTCTTTTGTTTAATAAGGCTAGTGCTCTACCACTTGAGCCACAGCTCTACTTCCAGCTTTTTGGTGGTTAACTGGAGCTCAAAGTCTCACAGATTTTCCTGCCCAGGCTAGTTTAGAACTACAGTCTTCAGATCTCAGTCCCCTGAGTTGCTAGGGTTAGAGATGTGAGCCATCTGTATAGAGTTGAAGAAGGTTAGCTGTTATCAGTGGAGATGCATGTTCTAGTGTTCTATCCTGTAACAGAAACATTTGCATGGAGAATTTAGTTTCTGCTTTTCAAGCGAACCCTCAGGGGATTCTGGCCTGTTTTCTCCGGTGCTTCCGGGCGGATAAGGAAATTCTTTTTCATCCTGGTTTCCGGGTTGGTGAGGAATGGGGAGGCTGAGAGAGTCTTGGCCTGGCACGGGGAGAAAAGCCAGGGCAGGGAAAGCCCAGGGCATGGATACAGAGACAAGATGCTGGGCCTTGGCTGCCTGGGCCCAATTTTGGGGACATTTACCCAAAGGGAATAGCAGAGGATCAGATGAATGGCTTGTGACTGTTGGGAAAATGGAGAACAGAAAAGGAATAGGTCGGACTCGATCATCAACAGGCCAAGCAAGGACTGTTTATTGAGTAACAGCTAGGGGCACAGACCTTCCCCCCAGGTTTGGAGGCAGTGCGAGGGGGTGAATTGGGGACCTGGCTTATATGGGGTCTGAGCAAGGAGGTAGGTTATTGAAAGCGCCACTAGGTCTAGCAACTTGGGGTTGTTTACAGCTGGGTCTAGATGAGCTGTCCTGCCAGCATATCAAAGCAGGTTCCCATCTTGAGGTTCGGCCTGTTTTCTGTATGGGCCTGAGGCAATAGGGTGGGGGTCAATCCTTCCCAGACTGCAGGCTGGAAATAACCATTTCTGGATTCTCAATCACACCATTACTCAACAGCCACTGAGAGCAGCACCGGGGACACTTGTGAAAGATGCCTTCTTTAACAATGCTAAAATCTTAGGGTCAGGTGACTCACACCTGTAATCCTAGCTACTCTGGAGGCTGAGATGTGAAGATAGTGGTTACTAGCTGAAACTCCAATTAACCAGCAAAAGGCCGGAAGCAGGTGTGGCTCAAGTGGTAGAGCCAGCCTTGAGCAAAAACGCTAAGCAATACTGCAAGGCCCCGAATTCAAGTCCTACAGATGTTCACCCACATACACAGAAACAGTAGGATGGAGAGACGTGAATGGCAGAATGAGAGCCAGGGAGCTCAGGGAGCTCAGTGCCACATCTGGTTGTGTCCCCCTCCACCCCCCACCCCCCTGCTGCCCCCCACCTGGGAAATCCAACCTCCATGTGTGCAGGAATTTTCGCCCTGCTGCTGGCGCCCTCACCATGGCGGTGGCCCATCACCATGGAAACCGAGGCCTCTTCCTTTCCCCAGCCCTGCCCGGGCTTGGGGGCGCATTGTTGATGGTGTGGCCACTCAGGTCACAGTTCCTTCCTCTTTCCTGCAGTAGAAATGTCACCGGAACCCATATGGCTAGGCCGGGCAGCTCACACCTGAAGGTCCCAGGCTTGGGAAAACAATGGAGGTGGATTCCCCAGGGCCTGGGGTGGGGGTGGAGGTGAGGGGGACAGCCAAGACAATGTGGGAGGCTGAACAATGTGGAGTCAGGCCTGGGGCCTCTGCTTTCCCCTTCTGGCATGCCTAGCCTTCCAGAGTGGGTTTAAAAATGGATGGAGGTAGCTTCAGGTAGCCTTGTGTTGGGAGGCAGGACGGAGGAATGGAATTGGGTGGGCAGAGACTCTGGCCTGTGTCACACAGCCTTGTGAAACCCCCAGTCCCCAGATTCCTACAGCTCATGGGGTCCCTAAAGGACCAGCTGCCGGGGCCTAGAGTCCCCCAAGTGCCCAGTCCTGGGACGAGTAGAGACAATGAAGGAAAGCCCCCTGCCCAGATGTGGCCCCTGCTTCTGCCACCACGTCAGGGTCATTCCCGGGGCCTGAGGGGCCTTCTCCCTCCGCTAAGCTAAGGCATCCTTCAGAAATGCTGGCCATAAGCACAGTGTGTAGCACCAGCCTGTAAGCCGGGTGCTTGGCAGGTCTGAAGCAGGAGAGTCACAAGTTTGAGGCCAGCCTAAACTGCATAGTGAGCTCAAGGACATCACCTAAAAGTGGAGGGAAAAATGGTGAGACACCTTGTCTCCAAATCAGAAAGCAACACAGCAGAGTCAGAGGACGGAGTGAGATCTCTACAGCGCTGGGCTGACCTCATGGACTTGCACGGTTACCAGGCCCACTGAAGGCCTCATTGCCCTGAGAGCTCAGGACAGCTGCAGAGCTGAGGGTGGCGAAGGTGCCCTCTCCCCACCCCCACCCCCCACCAACAACATCTGTTTCAGGGGGCGCCCCACCAGCCCGCACCAGAAACTGAACCCTTAAAAAAATGAAGATAGGGGCTGGGGATATAGCCTAGTGGCAAGAGTGCCTGCCTCGGATACACGAGGCCCTAGGTTCGATTCCCCAGCACCACATATGCAGAAAACGGCCAGAAGCGGCGCTGTGGCTCAAGTGGCAGAGTGCTAGCCTTGAGCGGGAAGAAGCCAGGGACAGTGCTCAGGCCCTGAGTCCAAGGCCCAGGACTGGCCAAAAAAAAAAATGAAGATAGGGGCTGGGAATATGGCTTAGTGGCAAGAGTGCTTGCCTCGTGTTCATGAAGCCCTGGGTTCGATTCCCAAGCACCACATACGCAGAAAACGGCCAGAAGTGGTGCTGTGGCTCAAGTGGCAGAGTGCTAGCCTTGAGCAAAAAGAAGCCAGGGACAGTGCTCAGGCCCTGAGTCCAAGGCCCAGGACTGGCCAAAAACCAAAAAAAAAAAAAAAAAAAAGGGGTGGGGGAAATGAAGATACACTTTCATTGTGATAATAGTAGATTCACACGAAAGACGGGGCCTTGTTTTTTCTGCTGGGAGCCTTTTGCAACACCACGAATAGCATCACACCCAGGATACTAGGGCCAATACCACGCACCCAGGCCTGTGTGTGTGAAGTCCTGTGGTTAGTCACCTGCAAAGCTTCATAGGTTCAAGACCACAGGTAAGATGGAGCAGTGCCTGGTGCCAGTGGCTCACACCTGTAATCCTAGCAACTCAAGAGGCTGAGATCCGAGCATCCTAGTTCAAAGCCAGTCTGAGCAGACAAATCTGAGAAAGCCTTATCTCCAATTAACCACCAAACACAAACAAAAACCCAAAAGCCTGGAGATGGAGCTGTGGCTCAAGTGGTAGAGTGCTAGTCTTGAGGAGAAACAGAGCCTGAGCCCCGAGTTCAAGCCCCAATACCAGCACACACACACACACACACACACACACACACACACACACACACACACACACACACACACACACACACACTGAGCAAACACTGTGAGAGTTTCTTCTTCTTTCTGGTCCCCCACTAACATGCCGAGCATACCGAATGCAAGATGCTTGAGTCAAAAGCTTCCCCAATTTTAGATCCCCGCACCCCCAGATTTTGGACTATTTGCACATCTGTAAATGAGATATCTTGGAGAGGAACTCCCCCCACCCCCAGCCTACATCAAGTGTGCTTAGCCTAAAGGCGATTTCGTGCAACATTTTACATGGTTTTGTGCTTGAAAGCGAGTTTCAGGATGTGGAATTTTCCACTTGTGGCACTTAGGACTTAACTCGTTTCTGATTCCAGAAGCCTTTCAGATTTTGGATTTTTTAGCTGAAGGATGCTCCGACTATGGTCCATCCTCCATTTAAAGACTTTTGTCATTTCAGAGATGTTTTCTAGGTAGAGCCCTAGTTTGGAGGATTCGCTTTCATTTTTCACTCAGTACAGTTCTCTGGAGAGTCTTCCACGCTGTTGTCTTTAGTTTTTTTCTTTTTGATGACCGAGTGATATTTCATGATATGGGAGTCACAGGGTTTATTTCCCCTATCACACACCAAAAAGTATCTAGGTTCGTTACAATTGTCATTTCCCCCCCGCCCCCCAGGAAATCTAGAGTTGCATTTGTGAACACATTTTCTGTGTGAGCAGGCTTATATTTCTCTAGGCAACTGGTCTGTTTTTTAAACAGTTCTAATTAAAGCAAGGACTTGGGAAGGGCTCTCTCAAGACCCTGGCTTCACTGTTCCCAATCTGAGCAGTGTTTATCCAGGCCCTGGCATGGTCGTGGTTGGTTTTAATCATATGCGTCTCAACTCTCATCCAGAGCATTGTTTCCTGTTCAACCTTCTCGTACTCCAATTTGGCTGTCTTTTTTCTTTTTATGCATCTATTTATTTTGGTTCTGTTTAATCAGGTAACGAAACTAGAGAAACAGGAAGCCTAAAGACAGTTGTATAGAGCAAAATGAAGGATTGCATCCTAGAATAACCTCGGTGAATAAATATTCCAAGTGTTTCAACTTTTTTTTTTTTCAGACTTAGATTTGGACTTTTTCTGGTGTTGTCTTTGTTCTAAGCCAAAAGTTTTCTTATTGTGGGGGGCATTTTAAAATGTCCTGAGATGTTTTTCTTCTCCAGGCACTGTGAGGAGTTGGGGTGACTGACTCGGTCACTTGGGCGAGCTGTTCAAGGGTGGACAAGTGTGTTCACTTCTCTGAGAATCCCGTTTTTCTTTTTGTGTGTGTCTTTTCATGCTGATACTAGGGCTTAAATTCAGGGCCTGAGCACTGTCCGTTATCCTTTTCACTTAAGATTGCTGCTGTTCTACCGCTTGAGCCACAGCTCCACTTCTGGCTTTTTTTGGTTAATGGGTGATGAGAGTCTCACGGGCTTTTTTGCCCTGGCTGGCTTTGAATAGGGGTCCTTGGATCTCAGCCTCTTGAGAGACTAGGATTACAGGCATGAACCACCAATGTTTTTTGGTTTTATTTGGCCAGTCCTGGGCCTTGGACTCAGGGCCTGAGCACTGTCCCTGGCTTCCTTTTGCTCAAGGCTAGCACTTTGCCACTTGAGCCACAGCGCCACTTCGGCTATTTTCTGTATATGTGGTGCTGGGGAATCGAACCCAGGGCCTCATGTATCCGAGGCAAGCTCTCTTGCCACTAGGCCATATCCCCAGCCCATGAACCACCAATGTTAAACTCATTCATTCTCTCTGTCCCTCTCCCTCCCTCTCTCCCTCCCTCCTTCTCTCTGCTTCCTTCCTTCTCTCCCTTTCTTAATGAGATTAATACCACAACCTGCCTCACAGAATTGAATGAGACAAATCTGTGAGCAGTACTATAAACGCAGCTGTTATTACTGAAATCAAACCCTATGATGGAATCTTAGACTAAAGGATAATTTTGAAGAGTTAATGCGTAATGGCTACATATACAAAATGAATGCATATCTAGTAGACATTATCGGACTTATCAGTTAATGATTCAGCCAGTGAGATACTGTAACTGGCTCAAAAGAAAATAAGAAAGCAGCATATATACATACATGGTTAGACAGACAGACAAGCTGATCTGTAAGGTTAATGGTCATCTACCAGCAAGGATAGTGAAAGGAATTTTCATAATGCCCAAATCACTCATTTTCATTCAGGCATTGATCAACTCATCATCCCCACCAGATACAAATTGCCAGATATAAATCTGCATCACCACCAGAATTCTACCAACTAGAGAGTTATAAAGTATTCCAAGGTGGGCGCCGGTGGCTCGCGCTTGTAGTCCTAGCTACTCAGGAGGCTGAGCACTGAGGATCCCGGTTCCAGGTCAGCCTAGGCAGACACGTCCTCAAGGCTCTTACCTTCAACAAACCAGCAAAAAGCCACAGCTGGGAGAGGGGGCTCAAGTGCTAGAACACCAGCCTTGAGGGCAAAAGTGGAGCAGACCAGACCAGAACAGACCCTTTCAGCAATGATTGTGGAGGGGGGTTCGAATCCCTCTGCCTCCTATCCTCAATTTCAGCCCAGGTGGCCCGCAGGGCAGAAGGCACACTTCCTGGGGAGATCTGAATGGGCTCCAGCCCCGACTGACTCTTTGTCCTCAGTCCTTCTCAGGCTAATGAAGGCTGGGAACACCATGTTCTCTACCCTGGGACGCTGAATCATGACTTAATTAATAATAATAACTCACTGGGAATGAAGACCGACGTTGCTCCTATCCGGGTAGTGTGGTGGGGTACTGAAAGCCAGGCTGCCCTTAGGAAGGGTCGTGTGGGGTCAGGTGAGCCAGGGGTGCGGCAGAGGCCGGGCTGGTGTGCGGAAAAGTCAGGACAGCTCCCGTTCCCATCCACCATGCTGGGTCAGAGGAAGTTCCACCCACAGCCGGGAGGCTCCCACTGATGAAGATGTCACACCGAAGACTTGGAGAGCCACTGAAGAAGTAAAACAGCCTGGCCCTGGTGGCTCCCCCCTGCGATCCTAGCTACTCAGGAGGCTGAGATCTGAGGATGGAGGATGGAAGCCAGCCCCGGCAGGAAAACTCCGGGCACTCTGACCTCCGATTAACCAAGAAACCTGGAGTTGGAGCTGTAGCTCAAGTGGTAGAGGACTGTCCTTGAGGAAAAAAACAAAACAAAAAACCCCACCCCAAACCAGAAAAACCAGGGACAGCACCTAGGTCCTGAATTCCAGAATCAGCACACACAAAATAAGTAAAAGTATTCCTGACAAGAAAGGTCAGGGATGCTTCCTATGCAAGCTGGTGTTTCTTTTTTCTTTGGTTCACAGGAGGGAGCTGCCTATTTGGCTGACCTTTCTAGCCTTACAATGAACCTCCATTATTTCTCACTATTGGGTTGACTTCACCAGGAAAAAGATCACTCTAAGCCTGCCTATGATCTTCTACAACCCATCTAGAGGAAGGGGATTTATGGCCCCACCTCCATCTCTTAAACCAGGTAAACTTTCAGACACTGAAGCTTGTTGAAACCAACCTGGAGCTTTGGATACTCTGCTGAGCACCACTGCCTGCACCTACCAAATCTTGGTTCCAGTATCTTTCTGTCTCCACTAACCTAGTGCCTGGAATAGAACCTGGCATGCCTAGAGGTTAATAAATACATACACGAAGGTCCTGAGTCTCCTTCATGTCATATGGTTGGTTGTGAGGTTGGGGAAGTAGAAATCGTACAAGTTCTGGCTTTTCAATCTCCTGCTTACCTAACTAGTCATGGGCAAGCAATCAAATTTTGTAAGTCTTTGTTTTCTCCTCTGAAAAATTGAAGTGCCAGACTTTGAAGTCAGGCCCCACTTTACCATACGAACCCCACTTTACCACGTGAACCTGAAAATAAGCAGGCCCTGTGAGCAAACCCAGGACAAGCTTATTAGGGCCCAGCCAATCGAGAACTCTAAGGACTGGGAATGCTTAACTCTAACCACCCCTAGAACACCTCAAGCCCTGAGCCAATCAGATTTGTACCCGTAATCTTGCTTGCTTAAACACCTGATTGCTGTAACTTTGTCTTTTGCCTTTATAAGCTCTGTATAATCGCAGCTCAAGGCTGTCTCCTAACCTCCGCTGTGTCAGTGGGTAGGACAAGGCCCGAGCCGTGGCTCGTTTGAATAAAGTCTTGCCTTGCTATTGCAAAAAAAAAAAAAGAAAGGTCAGGGAATTTCTTCTGTGTGCACATGGCTCCAAGGAGCCTGTCTTCCCCTCTTGGAACATCTGGATTTGTGGAACATCTGGATTTGTGGAACATCTGGGCTGTCACCATGGATTCAGGCTCCAATACTGCAAATGGCCTTGCAAACGGGTCATCTGTGGTCTGCGAAGCGTGTGGCGTGGGGAAACTCTCTGTGGACAGGGGTTTTGCCAATCTACCCAGCTGGGTTTCCTGGATTTTCCTTTCCTCCTCTTGGAAGAATCAAAGTGTGAGCCAGTGGCCCGTACTGGACACAGCAGGCAGTGGTGAGGCTCTCTGAGGGCCTTGGAGGAGCCTTGGGAAGGCAGACCTTGCCTCTCACCAGAAGGACAGTTTCAGAATCCTGCTGCAACTAAACATGCAGCCAAGTATAGTGGTGCATGCCTGTAATCCCAGCACCGGGAAGGTGAAAGCTAGAGGACCTCAAGTTCAAGTCCAGCCAGAGTGGGAGGCCCTATCTGAAGAAAACAAAATGGCCAAGGGCATGGCTCAAGTAGCATGAACACGTGTGCTGCCAGCATGCGGGGCTGCGACCACCCTTTCAAAGTCGTCCGTCTCCCCATGCATCCTTATGTTAAGCGGCTTCTCCCTCGCTGTAACGAAAAGGCCAGCTCTGAGCAAGCAAATCAGGAACTTCTGTTAGGGGTCATCCTTCGGGCATTGTCCCCTCCTATGGATATTTTGTTTTTGGACTCCTGCTTGTGTCTTCTTTCTCCCAGGGCTGTGTCATTAGCAGGAGCCCTCTTCGGAGCTATCACTACACAGGTTCAACAGGGGACGGAGCGAGGCGGTGCCCTACTGCAGACATTCCAACTGCCTTTGATCAGAATTCTAAATCCCAGCAGGCGCTGGTGGCCCACATCTATAATCGCGGCTACTTAGGAGGCTGAGATTTGAGGATCGTGGTTCGAAGCCAGCCTGGGCAGACAAATCTGAGAGAATCTTATCTTCAGTGAACCACAGAAAAAGCCAGAAATAGAGTAGAGCACCAGCCATGAGTGAAAAAGCTACGGGAGGTCCAAGCCCCGCCAGCATACACACACAAAGATGTTATTTAAAAAATACCTCTAGGGCTGGGGATATGGCCTAGTGGCAAGAGTGCTTGCCTCCTATACATGAGGCCCTGGGTTCAATTCCCCAGCACCACATATACAGAAAACGGCCAGAAGCGGCACTGTGGCTCAAGTGGCAGAGTGCTAGCCTTGAGCAAAAAGAAGCCAGGGACAGTGCTCAGGCCCTGAGTCCAAGCCCCAGGACTGGCCAAAAAAAACAAAACAAAACAAAACAAAAAAACCTCTAAGTTGTAGGCTCTTGGACTTAAAAGTAGCAGCTAGTGGGACTGCATTTCTAGGAAGGAAAGCTTCACAGGTCTCTCCTTTAATCGCCACCCCTGCCCCAGGATTAAAGGCATTCAGAACTGAGAACTTGAAGAGATATGAGGCTAGCACTAACTGTTCAGTTTCAACGTCATGGTAGATAAAGCAGCTGGAGGGGCTGACAGAGAACTGACTTGCTTTTGTCCCCTTGCTCTTCAGCAGGTTTAACATTGGTCCAATAGCCCACCTGAACACAACTACTGGATCAGAACCTGACGATAAAGCTGGAAACTGCCTGTGCTTCCAACCTACATCACTGTATTTAGTGTCCACGTTGCTGATCGCTAGATAACCATATCATTTTTCCCCCCTCCCACTAAGTTGTTCCTGGCAGCATAAAATCGCCGTGAACTTCAGATAAACCAATTAGGGCTTCCTCTTATTTTAGCAATGTTTGTTTTGTTTCAGATAGAAAAGAGAGAAGGTAGGGTGAGAACAAAATAACACCCCAGCATTGTTGTTATTGTCATTTCTGCTGCTCTGATATAGCAAGAATAGCTTAGGGCTGGGGATATAGCCTAGTGGCAAGAGTGCCTGCCTTGGATACACGAGGCCCTAGGTTCGATTCCCCAGCACCACATATACAGAAAAAACGGCCAGAAGCGGCGCTGTGGCTCAAGTGGCAGAGTGCTAGCCCTGAGCGGGAAGAAGCCAGGGACAGTGCTCAGGCCCTGAGTCCAAGGCCCAGGACTGGCCAAAAAAAAAAAAAAAAAAAAGAATAGCTTAGGTCTCACGGCTCACACCTGTAATCCCAGCTACTCAGTAAACTGAGATCTGAGGATCACAGTTCAAAGCCAGCCCGGGCAGGAAAGTCTGTGAGAGTCATATCTCCAATTAACTACCAAAAAACTGGAAATGGCACTGTGGCTCAAATGATAGAGCACTAGCCTTGAGTACAAAAATTCAGGGACAGCATCCAGGTCCTTAGTTCAAGCCCCAGAACTGGCGCGCGCGCGCACACACACACACACACACACACACACACACACGTCTGTAATAAAAAAAAAGTACCAACTACAAACCTTGCTGAAAGGAAGACGGAAGACAGAGGAGGAGGAGGAGGGGAAGGGGGAAGAGGGAGGGGGAGGGGGAGGGGAAGAGGGAGGGGGAGGGCTTAAACAAAGAGATATACTGTAATAACCTGGGGGGGGGGGGGCAAAGCACCACCCAATGTTGTCAGCATTGCCATGCCCCACTGCGGAGCATAAAAGGGGATCCCGCGCCCCACGTTGAAGGGACCAGAACCACCAACCCCAGCCTGCATATAAGAGGGCAGGTTGCCCGGGAGAAGGGAGAGGAGGTGTGGAAAGAGGAAGGCGCCCGGAAGTGCCTCGTGGAGCTGAGCAGTGCCCCTGTTCCTCTCAGGCCTGAGGGGAGCCCCGGCCTGTGGACAGGAGAGGCAGAGCCCAGGCCTGCGGATGGAGGAGGCCCGAGTGCCGGGCCTGCAGAAAATGGAGGCCCAAGCGGCCTAACTCTGGGCCGGAAGAGAGAGGCCTTCAGAGCCGAGGCCTGCTGAGAGCTAGAGGCCCCAGGAGAGCAGACAGAGAGGAGCAGAGTGGAGCCAAACAAGAAGAACCTGAGGCCTGTGGAGGGGCCCGGAGCCTGAGGCCTGTGGAGGGGCCCGGAGCCTGAGGCCTGTGGGCAAGTCGGAAGCCTGGTGCCTGTCCAAGCCAGAGTGGACGCAGAGAGTGGAGCGGAGGCCCGTGGAGAGCGAAGGCCCGCGAGAGGCACATGGAAAGTGGAGTCCCTCGGAGAGGGGGGAGGCCTATGAAAAACAGAGGCCTGTGGAGAACAAGGGGCCTGCACAGAGGCCTGTGGACAGGAGAAGCCTGTGGAAAGGAGAAATGGAAAGAAACTCACCCCCTGGAGGCTGCAACTGCTCCTAGCTCTGGGGCCCCCCGGGGCAAGTCACTTGCAAACTGACTAATAAAACTCATTTGTCACCTTGAACAGTGCCTGGTGGATTTTCTTGCTTCCCAGAATACAATAATACCCTGTTCATAGATGAAAATACAAATACTGTTAAGATGCCAATTCTTCTAAAATGAACTTATTGGTTCACTGCTATTTCAACTAAATTATCAAAGGCCTTTTGGGGGGGGGCAGAGAGGTACAAAGAATTGATCTCTAAAACTGTTATATATCTTGTGCTATATACAAAAGTTAACTAAAAATGGATAATAGGGAAAAATCCTTGGGTTTGACCAAGATTTCCTAGATGGGACCTCAAGAAGGTGACCCAAAGAGAGAAAGGACTTCGTTTATTAGAACAAAATCAAATCCCAGCTATAAGGAAGCAGAGATGAAGGCTCATGGTTCAAGATCAACCCAAATAGTGAAAGTATATCTGAGAAACAAGCTAAAGCCCAAACCAAAAGGACGAGTGACATAACTCAAGAGGAAGGACACTGGCCTCGCAGACTTGGGGCCTGAATCCAGCCCCCTGTACCTAAGTAACGGACTGAATAAATGAACTTCTGCTCACCAGAAGACGTGGAAAAGAAAACTAAACGTCATGTCACTAACTGGAGAAAACCATTTGCAAACTACACAATCGGTAAAGGACTTCTATCTGAAATATGTCAGAAATTCTTAAAAACAAAAACAAAAAAAAATGACCTGATACAAAGAAAATAAATAAGTTAACTAAAGAATTGGGCAAACAATTTTAGCCTAATTAGAAATTGAAAAAAAATATGCTGGGTGCTGATGGCTCACACCTGTAATCCTAGCTACTCAGGAGGCTGAGATCTGAAGGTTACAGTTCGAAGTCAGCCCAGGCAGGAAAGTCCGTGAGACTCTTATCCCCAATAAGCTACTCAGAAAAAGTCAGAGGTGGTGCTGTGGCTCAAGTGGTAGAGCACTAGCCTTGAGCAAAAGAAGCTCAGGAACAGTGCTCTGACCCTGAGTTCAAGCCCCAGCTAAAAAATAAAAGAGCTGAGGTCACGCATAGAGAACTTGGGTTCGATCCCTGAGGAAAGAAAGGATCCATTAAAAGTTCCTGGCTGGCCAGCTTCTCCCACCTTTCCCTTACCACAGGTAAGAATCACATCACTGGCATTGCTGACACACAGGCCAATGTTTGACCTTATTGACTAGTAATTGAAACAAATGTTTATAGCCCCAGAGGCAGATAATTTGTGTACAGACATGCTCTAGTTCTTTTCGCCTATTCGTAATTCCAGATGCTTCTTTCTCTTCTCTCCCTTCCTCCCTCCCTCCCTCCTTGTTCTGGGGCTTGAGTTCTGGGGTTTGCACTCTTGCTGGCATTCTTGATCTGCACCTCCACCTCCGGCTTTTCATTGGTTCATTGAGATAAACATGTCTGACTATCTGCAGCTCTGGCTCCTAATGGTGATCCTCAGATCTCAGCCGCCAGGGACCTAGGGTGACCGGTGTGGGCCGGTGCCCCAGCAAGTGTGTGACACTGCGGAGGAGCTCTTCCCAGCACTGTCCTCAAAACCTCATGTAACCAGGAGTCGTGTTGTTTTGGAAGCCAGTCCTTGGTTCTTGCCCTGGGGCAGAGGAGGCTGCTTCCCACTGTCCTTAGTTGAAATCAATGTCTTCCTTGACCCCCTCCAAGTCCTAGAGGCTGGCATTTCAGAAACAACATGGTGACCTCCGAACACCATACATTCACTGTCCTCATCTAGACAGGGCCCATGGCCCTACCGTCCCTCCCTAGCACTGGCCCTGCCGCCCAGGAGGCAGCAAGAGGGAGAAAAATCTGAAAGAGGGAAGACTTAGGGGGCAGGGCACAGAGGAAAGGCTGCTCAGTCTCCCCTGGGGGAGACCACGGAAGTTTCTAGAAAAGTCAATGCCTCAAAAACTTAGGAAACCATGTAGTGATCAGTCAAGAAAGAGCGGCAGAGCAACAGTTTTGAGAAATGCACAAACACATGGTGCATTCTGGGAACTCTCATCTAACAAAGTGTAGGACACAGGAGAAGCTCCCAGCTAGTTCAAGTCCCAGCTAGAAAGGGAAGCTAGGGCCCTGATGAGGAATTTTGTGTAGAGGGCAATGGAGATGTATGGCAGGGTTTCGAAGAGAGAAATGAAAGAACCCGGATTTCTATTTTGGAAACCGCTCCAGCTGTGGGGCGTGGGGGCACACACCTATAGTCCCGGCAGAGCTGCCTTTAGCTTTCACCACATTCTGAGCTCAGAAAGCCCCTGGGGGGAAGTTCTTGGCACACACTGTGAAATTCTCCCAAAGCCGACTGGGGTCAGGCAGGGGCCCAGATTTCTGCTGTGAAGACAGAGTCTCTTTGGTGGGGGTGGGGGTCATAGGAAAATGGACCTTTCTGGGTGTCTCGTGAGAAGCTGGTGAGGGTCAGGTGAAAGAGACCCCCACCATCAGGCAGAAAGGAGGCTCAAGAACCTGGAGGCAAGCAAATGTCACCCCCCCCACACCTCTGACCGCCCCAAAGTGACCGCATTCAGTGATCCCTCAGGAAGTCCAGTCATTTCCTGAGGAGATATCAGACCAGACCAGGCCTCATTGTTCTCCCAGTTTCCAGAAATGGCCGCCATTACCTGACCAACTCCACAGCCAGTCTGTGTGCGGCCTCTGGAGGAGTTACCAGAGCAGCCTTGTCACCTGTGGGAAGTGTCCCCTGTCCCCAAGGCATGGCCCAGAGGCAGAACTAGCTGTGTCCTTCAGTCTTCGCTCGGAGGCGGCGGCTGGGCTGGGTCCCAGGGCACAAGATGTGGTGGCTTCTAGTCCTGCTGGCACTGCTGCGCTGTGAGTTTTCCCACTCTCTCCCCGCTCACTTTCACTTGGTGAGAACTGAAGTGTGTGAAATCAACACATTTCTTCTGTTTCTTCTAGGTCCAAGCTCCGAGGGGACAGAAAACTGTAAGTCCACCAGCACTTCCATCTAGACCCTCTGTCATGTCTTTTCTGTGATTCTTCAAACTCCTATCCAATTGTTTGGGCTTGATCTAACAACTGAGGAATGGGAAACTCCCTGTATTCCATTTGGCATGTTTGGAAGTTCTTAGGCCAACACTTTAGTTGTGAACCATTAAAAAAAAAAAATTCAGTGTATTTTCAGAGCATGTGTTTTCCCGTGTTCATTTTCTACGTTGGTAGATTGTGGTTTGTTAGAATTGGGGAAGTGGTTAAAAAAAAACCAAAAAACTGACTCCATAATTTTTTTGAGGTTGTGCTAAGATAAATTGCTGGTTCCCTCACCCTGCTCTTTCCCTAATTGTGTGTTTTTTATTTATCTGTCTTATGTTCCTCGTACTTGGCTTTTGCTTTGTTTTGGTGATCTTGGGGCCTGATGTTGTCCCTGAGCTAGCGCTGTACCACTTAGAGCCACTGGACCACTTCTGATTTTCTGGTGGTTAATTGGAGATAAGAGTCTCACAGACTTCCTCCCCCCCCCCCCCCCAAGTTCTGAATTTCCATCCTCAGATCTCAGCTCCTGAGGAGCTAGAATTCTGGGTGTGAGGCACCGGTGCCCGGCCTCACTTATTTTTGTTTTAACTCACAATTAAGATACTGTCAACTTGTTATACTGGGAAAGACAGAACATAGTTTAAACTGACATCCCAACTTTTCTTTTTCTCTTAAATGATTAAAAAAAAAAAACCAACATTGTGGATCTAATTTTCCATCTACCTAGGAGGCTGTAACTATATCTATGCTATTTTGTGCTGGCATACAGGAAGCAGAGCTACTATGTGTGTGTGTATGTGCATGTGTGTGTGCGTGTGTACGCTCTTGCACACGTGCATGTGTTCCAGTACTGTGGCTTGAACTCAGGGCCAGGGAGCGTTCCCTTAGCTTTTCTACTCAAAGCTAATGCTCTACCACTTGAGCTATATCCCCACTTCTGGCTTTTCGCTGCTTCATTGGAGATAAGATTCACATAGACTATCTGCCAGAACTGGCTTTGGACTGTGATCCTCGCACCTCAGTCTCCTGAGTAGCTGGGACTCCAGGCGTGAGCCACTGGCAAGGGCTTGCTGCTGGTCTTTCAAGTCTGGTTACAAGCTGTTTACAAGCAGATCTAGAAGCTCCATCTTGGCATGGGGCGGGGGGGGGGGGGGGGGCTTTGTTCTGCTTGTGTGGGATCCTGCGGAGGAGGGAGCTTCGCTGGCTCTGGGGAAGTGAGTTGGGTGGAGCACCTGCAGAATAAATCCCTCTTCAGAATCAGGGGAGCTGGACTGCGGACAGATGGTCCAGCAATATGGAGCCTATGTTGCTGCATGGTGCTGGACGGAGTGGAGCCCTGTAGCGGTGTCTCCACTGTGGGAGAGCTGGTGTGGCTCCCCACAGAGCCGGTCAGTGCGAGTCTCCATGATACTGCCCACGTGCTTGGCCATTCTGTTCCCCCCCCCCCCCCCCGTGGCTACTCATAGAGACAGGATAGCCATCATCTTCAAATCACACATTTGATGCTGTCGCTTGAGCCCCAAGAAGGATGGACTTGTCCTTGCAAGAGCCGGTGAGGGCAACAGGACTTCCGCTATCAGAAATCTGGGCGTCCATCTAGAACCAGAGACCAGACTTGTGCTGTTTCTCTCATCATATAACCCAGGCTAGCTTTGGCGCAAGATCCTTCTTCCGCAGCCTGCCTTTCTAGGGGATGGGATTACAGGCTTGTGCTACCTAGCCCGAGACCATGTCTTTACATCTTTTTGTCCCAGCTGTACAGTGTGGATTGGCAGGAGGTCGGGGTGACGGGGTGACGGGGTGATGGTGGGAAGCTGAGATTGGATAGAGAGGGGTGGCAGCTGTTCCGCAGGCAGCGAAGAATGAATGATGATGATTTTGCCTGACCCTTCCTACTCACCCTTCTAGTCATGTCCCCTGAAGTATTCTGCCTACTCTGGCATGCACCCCATCTTATTCAGACCACGCTGTGAGGTCTGGAGCCTGCCCTGCCAGCTCCCAAGGGCTCCTTTCCTAAGCTCCCTGTGTTCTCCAGCCCTGCCCCCCCACCCCCCCAGTCCATGAAGGCCTATGGGCCTTTGGGGGAAGAGTTTTGAACAGGGAGAGGATTTTCCAAGTGCTTTGAGACCCAGCAGCTGAATGGCCTGCTGCTGCAGGGTGGGTACTGTGAGCAGATTGGACAGGACCCAATCTCCCTTCCCCCCCCCCCCCACACTGGCCTTTGCAATGCATGCCTTGCAGGCTTGCTGTAAGGGAGGTCCTAGGTCTGCTTGGCCCCTTTCCTCTCTTTCCTCAGGCCTTCTGGGATCCCTTCAGCCTTCACCCAATTGCTATCCACCTCCTTCTAGGAGATGACTTCAGTTTCACCGGCACCTAGAAAACAGCCAGTCTAGAGGGAACTCCCTCTGCTTCCTGCCTGGCCTGGGGCCTGGCCTGGGCTGCTGGCTTATCTGGCTCTCCACCCATCCTCCCGGCTTCCCTCTTCCCTCCCAGTGCGGAGTCCTCCCGGGTGGCTGGTTGGGGCCAGCCCCTCTACCTGGGCCTGATCCCATGCCTCCCTCCCCCTCCTGCCCTGGCTCCACTCCCTCCCCACTTTGACACTCCATTTCTCAAAATCTGGACCTCTGTCGGGAGCCCTAGTCCTGTCCTGCCTTCGCACGCAGTTTTCCAAGTCTATAAACTAATTGGGAATTTGTTGTTTGTTTGTTTTTTCCCCCTGGTCCTGGAGCTTGAACTCAGGGCCTGGGTGCTGTTCCTGAGCTTCTTTGTGCTCAAGGCTAGTGCTCTGCCACTTGAGCCACAGCTCTGCTTCTGGTGTTTTCTGAGTCATTTATTGGAGATTAGAAACAATCTCATGGACAGTCCTGCCTGGGCTGGCCTTGAACCACCATCCTCAGATCTCACCCTCCTGAGTAGCTATGATTAGAGACGTGAGCTCTTGGCCCCTGGTTGGTAACTTCTTATTTGTTTGTTTATTTCAGGTAACAGAAAAATCATATGCATTCCCTCCGTGTTTTTTTTCTTGTGCCCTTCCCCCACTTCCTTTTTCTCCCCTGGAACTTTGAGGCTAGTTTAGAATTACTATCTCTTTCCTCTCCACTCAGGCTTCCCCTCTTAACACAACTTCTTGCTGGGATTTTTCTCCCTTAGAGGTCACTAAAGGCCACTTGCTGCCACCACATGCGATGGCCGCTTCTGATCCTGTGACTTTTGGACAGTTGGGATCTTTTGCTTCCTTTGCCCTCCTCCCCAGGGCAGAATGGCTTTCCCTGGGCTTGAACCTGTTCTCTGCAGGCTCCATGTTCTGACTGTCTCTGGATTCCAACTCTTCTCTCTCCCTCCTGATGTCCTTGTGCTCCATGTCTAGCCCTGGCCTCCCACCCAAGCCTCAGACGCAACCCAAGGGCCCAAGGCCTTTGTCCTCGGGGCTCCTCCCTCAGACCCATCGCAATCCCTGAACTCGGTCTTCCTCCCTTGTCCTTCCTGGGCATTCTCCATTGCAGCTCATGACACCGCTACTCCCGGAGAACCTACTCAGCATCTTCTGTTCTACTTCTTCACCCTCAGAGCCAAGCAAGTTCTTCTTCTTTTTTAATCATGATAACATCCAAATAATAAAAAGTGTAGCTGGGCACTGATGGCTCACACCTGTAATCCCAGCTACTCAGGAGGCTGAGATCTGAGGATCACAGTTCAAAGGCGGGAAAGTCTGTGAGACTCTTATCTCCAATGAACCACCAGAAAACTGGAAGTAGATTTGTGGCTCAAAGTGGTAGAGTACTAGTAGCGCTGGGGCTCAAGTGGTAGAGTGCTAGCTTTGAGCTGAAGAGCTCAGAGTTCAAGCACCATGACCAACCAAAAAGAAAAAAAAGTGGTAAAGCACTAGCCTTGAGTAAAAGAGCTCAGAGACAGTGCCTAGGCCCCAAGTTCAAGCCCCATGACTGACAAAAAAAGTGGATAATTGGTGACATTCAGTATGCCCATGACATTGGCGCCCGTTTGCATTATCTAGCTCTAGACTATTTCCATTACCCCCTAAAAGAAGTCCTTTTGATTTTCCTGAAGAGTCTCATGTCCCTCCTGCCTAGAGCACATCAGTTTTCAACTGAACGCTTCCCGGGGCTCTTTCTTGGCCTTGGTCTTGGGCCACAGTGGTCTTTTGTCCTGGGGCTTGAACTTTTTTTTTCCCCTTATAGTTAGCACTCTGCCACTTGAGCCACAGCTCCACTTCCAGCCTTTTGGTGGTTCATTGGAGATAAGATTCTCTTAACTTTTCTTGCCCAGGCTGGTTTTGAACCTGATCCTCAGATCTCTGCCTCCTGAGTAGTTCAGATTACAGGCCAAGAGCTACCCGCGCTTGGTCACAATGGTCTTTCTAAACACTAATCTTGGACACCATGCCCCTCCCAAAGACCTACATGGCCCAGTTTGTCCACTTGGCAGGCCTGACTTCCCCTTTGGCACTGTTCCCACAGCCTGCCTCCCCCTCCTCAGCCCCAAGCTCTGCCTCTCAGGAACTGGTTGTACCCGAACTGCACCAAGTCCTCATACCCCAGTGCCCTGGAACACACTGTTCCCAGTCCAGGGGACATTTCCTCCTGACCCTCCTGGGTCTCTTCTGGGGCAGTGCTTCTCCTCAGGGTCCCGGACTTCACAGATCGGTAGTTATCTGAATCTCCACCGGCCTGCATGGTCTCGGAGAGCTGGGGTGATTTCTGCTTCACCCCGGAAGCACAGCACCTGGCATCGGTATCTGATCATTATCTTGAGGATGAGAACGTGAACGGAACATGGGTTAGCATGTTTGTTAAACACAGAAAGAAACTCATCAGGGACTCCATGCTTTGTGGCACCCTGGTATTAGTAGGTGGCCCCTCCTTGTCATCCCCCCTTTTTTCTGAGTCATTTCCAGGTTGAGGGCCAGGTGGCTGGCTGACTCATATGCTCTCTCTTTCTCAGGGACCAGCGGGCACCCACTGGCTGATGGCCCTGACATGGAGGGAGCTACAACCCATGGTTTTAGTATTTGGGGGGGGGGGGTCTTCTCTGTGCTGGGTAGCTTTGTGACTTTGATTCCTTCTCCACTAATCTTGTTCTTTCCCACTTGAAAAGATCTCACCTCTCTGGGTTTTCTGCAAGCCTTTCCTTCATCACAAGTCCGGAATCTTTTAGGGCTCAGTCATGCAGAGGAACTCTTCTCCCCACCCCAAAATGCACATAATTGGAGGTAAAGGACGGCATACCACCCACCGGTGTCATCTTATTTTGGTGCTTGTTCAAGATCAAAGTACCAAGGAGGGAGCCAGGCACTGATGGCTCTCACCTGTAATCCTAGCTACTGAGGAGGCTGAGATCTGAGGATGGAGGTTTGAGCTCAACTGGGACAGGAAAGTCCATGAAACTCTTCTCTCCGATTACCCACCGAAACGACCAGAGGTGTGGGTCAATGGTAGACTGTCAGGTTTGGGCAGAAAAAGTTAAGGGACAATGCCCTAGGCCCTGAGTTCAAGCCCCAGGACTGGTGCACACACACACACACACACACATACACACACACGCACACACACTGGTGGTGGTGGCCAAGATGATGCTGTTGCTAAGGTAACAGGTATGTCTGCCCTCCTTCCGTCTGCATGTAGCTTTCACCATCAACAGCGTGCACATGGATAGCCTGCCCAAATGGACGGTGCCGAACGGGCAGAATGTGACGCTGCAGTGCACGGTGGACATCAGCACCACCGCCCCCGTCAGGCCTCAGCACCTCGTGCTCTTCTACAAGGATGACGTGGTGCTGCACAACGTCTCCTCTTCCCAGAGCACCGAGAGCTTCTTCATCTCCAAAGCTCGGGTCTTCAACGCAGGAACGTACAAGTGCACCGTGGTTCTGAATAACAAGGAGAAAACCACGCGGGAGTACCCACTGGTGGTGCAAGGTGAGTGCCGGGGCTTGAGCACAGGCAAGTGCACTGCGCATGCTCTGCATCCATCTCCCATCTTGCTCACCCGAGAATGCAGGATGCCACATGGCCCATCTTCTGGGAATACTCTGCTTCTTTCTTTTCTTTCGTGGGTGGTAGGGCTTAAACTCAGGGCCTGGGCATAGTCCCCAAGCTTTTGTGCTCAAGGCTAGTAGTAGTGCTCCACCACTTTGAGCCACAGCGCCACTTCTGATTTTCTGGTGGTTAATTGGAATAAGAGTCTCATGGACTTACTGGCCTGGGCTGGCTTCCAACCGCATTCTCAGATCTCAGCCTCCTGCGTAGCTAGGGTTATAGGCGTGAGCCGCCAGCATCTGGCCATCTGCTGCTTCTTATCTCAGAAACTTTCTCTTTAACTCAGTGATTTTTCTTCCATCCTTCTCTCCTTCTCTCCTTCCTTCCTTCCTTCCTTCCTTCCTTCCTTCCTTCCTTCCTTCCTTCCTTCCTTCCTTCCTTCCTTTCTTCCTTTCCCCTCTTTCCTACTTACTCCCTCCTTTCCCTTTCTCTCCTTCCCTCCCTTCCTTCCTTCTCTCTTTCCTAGCTTTTGAGACAGGATCTTTGAGCCAGGTTCACTGGCTTTTTTTTAAATTTTAATTTATTTATTAATTGAACACAAATTTTTTGATAAGGTGTTGTGCAAAAAGGGTACAGTTACATAGTAGAGCAGTGTGTACATTTCTTTTTTTTTTTTTTTTTTTGGCCAGTCCTGGGCCTTGGACTCAGGGCCTGAGCACTGTCCCTGGCTTCTTCCCGCTCAAGGCTAGCACTCTGCCACTTGAGCCACAGCGCCGCTTCTGGCCGTTTTCTGTATATGTGGTGCTGGGGAATCGAACCTAGGGCCTCGTGTATCCGAGGCAGGCACTCTTGCCACTAGGCTATATCCCCAGCCCTGTACATTTCTTGTGATAGCTTACGCCCTGTTTTTCTATCCCTTCTCTAGGTCAGGTAGACATATATACAATATACAATGTATCAAGAACATATACAGTAGCCACATGGCCACGCCCAAGAAAGTTCGCCTAGGGCTTTAAATGTAATGTTGATATTAGACAATATGTCGACAGTAGTCTTATATGAACGTACATACATAGCTTTTGAGCTATTGTATTCCCCTGAGAGGTCAATTTTTGACCTTTATATGTTGAGAAATTGTTTGGTTTTAGTTACATACTGTTGGGTCGCTGCCCCAATCCTGTGGGGAATACTATTTGACAAGCAGTTTTTGGTTTCACAGACTTGGTCTCTACTGTCTCTCCGTCTCCCTTTGTTAACAGTCATATATCAGGGAGATCATGCCCCTTTGTTTTCTGTGTTCTAGGCTTGTCTCACTCAACATTATTTGTTCGAGTTCTGACCATTTCCCTGCAAATAACAATATTTCACCATTCCTAATCGCTATGTAGTATTCCATTGTGTATAAGTACCATATTTTTTGGATCCATTCGTCTGTGGAGGGGCATCTGGGTTGTTTCCATAGTTTGGCTATTGCAGGTTCACTGGCTTTGAACTTGAGATCTTCCTACCTCAACTTCCCAAGTGCTGGGATTAAAGGCATGCACCACCTATTCCTTTCTTTTCTTTCTTCCTAAACAAAATTGATCGCCTCCAGTGTACCCATCCTCACAGCTCTTATGCCCTCTTGCAGTTAATAGGCTTCTTCTTCTTCTTCTTCTTCTTATTATTATTATTATTATTATTTTGGGGATTGAACTCAGGGCCTAGGCACTGTCCCTGAGCTTTTTTTGCTCAAGGCTAGTGCTCTACCAGTTTGAACCACAGTGCCACTTCCGGTTTTCTGGTAATTAACTGGAGATAAGAGTCTAAGAGACTTTTCTGCCTGAGTTGGCTTTGAACCACGATCCTCAGACCTCAGCCTCTTGAGTAGTTTAGGATTACAGGCGTAAGCCACCAGAGTCCAGTTGAAATAGGATTTTGTTTGCAGAAAAAGCCACATGGCAGAAGTTACTTAGTCACTGGATTCTTCTGTCTCTCCACCTAGGTTCCCTAGTCTTTTTGTTGTTGTTGTTGTTTTGTTTTGTTTTGTTTTTTGCGTCAGTCCTGGGCGTTGGACTCAGGGCCTGAGCACTCTCCTAGGCTTCTTTTTGCTCAAGGCTAGCACTCTGCCACTTGAGCCATACCTCCATTTCTGGCTTTTTTCCCCCTGACTAATTAAAGAGGCTCCAGGCCTTTCCTGTTTGGGCTGGCTTCACACTCTGATCCTCAGATCTCAGCCTCCTGAGTGGCTAGGATTCAAGGTGTGAGCTCCCAGTACTTGGCTTTCAGTAGATCTAACAGCTATTAACTGGTCCTTCTCTTTTTCCCAAGGCGTGTCCAATCCCCAGGTAACGCTGGATAAGAAGGAGGTGATAGAAGGCGGCGTGGTGGCCGTCAGCTGCTCTGTCCCTGAGGAAAAGCCACCCATCTATTTCACAATTGAAAAACTTGAACTTGATACAAAATTTGTCAAGCAGAAAAGAGAGAAGACTTCTCATGACCAGAATTCTGTGACGCTGGACTTTGCAATCGAGGAGCAGGATAACGTTTTAGTGTTTCGTTGTCAAGCTAGCATCATGTCTGGATCCCATGTACAGACCTCAGATACTGTCCGGAGTGAGCTGGTCACCGTGAGAGGTCAGGATCCCAGCTCCTGCTCCTCATTCTCTTTGATATGGGGTTGGGGAAATGGAGAAAGAGCCAGACTCAGAAAGGGACTGGGCCTTCCCTATGAATTCAATCCTGTCGGTCTGTCTGTCTGTCTCCCCTTCCCCCCTCCCCTTCTCTCTTACACATACAAAGAAAAGAAAAAAAAAGGCTCAAGATACACAACTAAGCCAAAAGGAAAGGAGCTTAGACAACAGAATGGAGAAAAAAACATTGAGAGTTTTAGCCAGTACTGAGGCTTGAACTCATAGCTTCCCATTCTCACCTGAGTTAACAAAGCTCAAGGCTGGTGCCCCACCCCTTGAACCACACCTCTACTTTTAGCTTCTTTTTTTTTTTTTTTTTTTTGCCAGTCCTGGGCTTTGGACTCAGGGCCTGAGCACTGTCCCTGGCTTCTTTTTTGCTCAAGGCTAGCACTCTGCCACTTGAGCCACAGCGCCACTTCTGGTCATTTTCTGTATATGTGGTGCTGGGGAATCGAACCCAGGGTCTCATGTATACAAGGCAAGCGTTCTTGCCACTAGGCCATATCCCCAGCCCATACTTTTAGCTTCTTGCTGCATTAGTCACATTTGTCTGCCAAGGTGGCTGGCTTCAACCCACAAAGCTCAGATCTCAGCCTCCTGAGTAATAAGTATCTGTTAATCTATATGTATAACATAGAGTAATATACGTCTTTATATAGGTATATTGCATGCTACCAGCAACAAAAGATTGAGTTCTTTGGGGAAGAAATAGATTGGAAAGTGGGGGAGCAGTAAGACCAGCAGAAGAAAATTGCAAGGGCCCAGGCTTGATGCGCAGTGTAATTGGCGTGTCCTGTTTTCTTGTAGAATCCTTCTCTACTCCCAAATTCCACATCAGCCCCGCTGGGCTGATTACAGAAGGCGACCAGCTCCACATCAAGTGCACCATTCAGGTGACACATCTGGCCCACGACTTCCCAGAAATCATCATTCAGAAGGACAAGGAGATCGTGAACACCACCCGACAGGGCAGCGAGGCCGTGTACTCGGTCATGGCCCTGGTGGAGCACAACGGCAACTACACATGCAAGGTGGAATCGAGCCGCATATCCAAGGTCAGCAGCATCCTGGTCAACATCACAGGTAGGGTTGCTGTGGGAAGATTGGCTGGGCAATGGCGGGCTCCAGAAACAGCTGGGCTGTCATCCAGGGTAGCCAGCCAGAGCTGACTGGGTTTTACCCTTGCCTGGTGTCAACGTCTCTGCTCTGGGGTTCATGGAGACAAGTTCACGTGCAGTTAGTACGGGGTCTGCTGTGGCTGCGGGATTGGCAGCTCTGGTGCCAGAACCAAGCAAGCCGCTCCGTATCCTAGGAACAGGATGAGTTCTTAACTCTACCTGAGCTCTGAGAGACCAGGCTAGGATGGCACTCACCTTTCCAGGATTGTTAGAACGATGGCTGAGGGAGATGGCTATGCTATGATGTGTTTGCGTGTGACCTTGGACAGAATAAACACTTGAGGACGGTTGGCTAAAGTTTGAATGATCAGAGTTCATTCGTCTTTCTCTGTGCCAAGCACAGACACAGACCCAATGACAGGCTTGGGAATGAGAGCACTCATAAACTCAAGAATAATAGCAATAACTCCCCACTGCTGAATATAGACGTTTTTATTTCATGCTCAGAACCATCCTAGGAGGTAGATGCTATGATACACCCATTTTTCAAATGTGGAAACTGAGACTTGGAATTACAGAGTTACTCAAATGGCAGAACAAAAGTCACCATCAAGCACACTTGATTTCCAAATCCATCACTTAAAAGTTCCCCCTCAGCCAGCTGCTGGTGGCTCACGCCTGTAATCCTTGCTACTTGGGAGGCTGAGATCTGAGGATCACAGTTCAATGCCAGCCCAGGCAAGAAAGTCCCTGAGACTCTTATCTTCAGTTAACCACTAAAAAAAAGCTGCAAGTGGAATTGTGGCCCAAGTGGTTGAGCAGTAGCCTTGAACAAAAAAAGTCAGGAACAGTACCCAGACCCTGAGTTCAAGCCTCAAGACTGGCAAGAAAAGAAAAGAAAAAAAGAAAAAGAAAAATGGCTCTTTACTCCTATTACCCTTCCCTGGCTTTATTTCTCTCCAAATATATATTCTACATTTATATATGGATAATCTATATATAGATTAATAGATATATATTATTCTATATAGAGACGAATATAGACATCTGTAAGTGTAGAATACACACATACATATACTACATGTCTTGTTTATTACATGCATTCAGCTAGTGGAATATAAGGTCCTGAGGGCAGAAAGATAACTCCTTTTTTTTTTTTTTTTGGCCAGTCCTGGGCCCTTGGACTCAGGGCCTGAGCACTGTCCCTGGCTTCTTCCCGCTCAAGGCTAGCACTCTGCCACTTGAGCCACAGTGCCGCTTCTGGCCGTTTTCTGTATATGTGGTGCTGGGGAATCGAACCTAGGGCCTCGTGTATCCGAGGCAGGCACTCTTGCCACTAGGCTATATCCCCAGCCCAGATAACTCCTTTTTCAAAGTTGTATCTTCTAACTCCTCACCACACCTCCTGGATACAATAGCAATGTAATACAGTTGTTAGATGAAGGGCTGAACGTTATACAACAGTGTTTCTCAGGACTGAGAGCCAGCTCTTTCTGTTCCCCCTGGGAAAGTGTTCACACATGTATGCATGCATTTGTTCATATCCAGCATTGCACAAGTACTCAGGGCCAATCCCCAAGATCATAGGTAGGTACCCTGCAAACTACCCAACTAGGTGATTGGCATGTGTGTTCGATTCTGCTGGTCTCCAATACGTGCCATTTAGTGCATTACTGACAGTGATAAATACTTTGCTGGCTCATGACATTTTTTCACAGATGAGATTTATATTATCTTGGGCTGGCTGCCAGTGGCTCCTGCCTGTAATCCTAGTTACTTGTGAGACTGAGGATGGGAGAATCATGTTCAAAGTTGGCCCCAAAAGCATGCAAGATCCCTTTCTCAGCTTATAGCTGGGCACACCTGTCGCTCCAGCTACGTGGGAGGCTGATATTGGGAGGATCGTGGTTCCAGGACAGCCCAGCAGAAGGAAGCTAATAGTGCTGTCATCCCAGCAATGCTGAATAGCCTACAGTGGGCGGATTTCAGCTCAAGCATGTGTCTGACTAGGAAGCAAGTCTCTACCTCATAAGTAACCTGTGGCTGGGAATATTGCCTAGTGGTAAAGTGCTCGCCTTGTATACATGAAGCCCTGGGTTTGATTCCTCAGCACCACATATATAGAAAGAAGCCAGAAGTGGCTCTGTGGCTTAAGAGGTAGAGTGCTAGCCTTGAGCAAAATGAAGCCATGGACAGTGCTCAGGCCCTGAGTCCATGCCTCAGGACTGGCAACAAAAACAAATAAACAAAAAGTAACCAGTGAAAAATAGGGCTGGAGGTGTGGCTTAAGTGGTAGAGTACCAGCCTAGTAATCGGGTATGCCTTGCGTTTAAACATATATCTAAGTACAGTGGTGCCACAAAGGGGGAAAAAAAAGATTTATATCAGGCTGGAGGCTTAGCTCAAGTGGTAGAGCAACTTGCCCAGTATGCAAGAAACTGCTGAGTTCAATTCCCAGTACCACTACAATAAAATTAAAAGAAGAGGTTTTTGTTTGTTTTTTTAAATGTAGTCCTGAGTGCCATCCCTAAGCTTTTTTGCTCAAGGCTAACACTCTACCACTTGAGCTACAGTTCCACTTCCGGTTTTTTAATTTGATTTTTTTGTGTGTGTGATTAATTGGAAATGAGAGTCTGATGGATTTTCCTGCTCAGGCTGACTTCAAAACTGCAATCCTTAGATCTCATCCCCCTGAGTAGTTAGGGTTACAGGTATAAGCCAAGAGTTATTATTAGTGAAACGCATCAATTCAATGTGTATTGAGCACATGCTGCATGCCAGGCAAGCTATTGAGAATAGAGAGCTGCCTGAGCCAGGCTTTGCCTCTGAGGGCTTCACAGACACAAATAGACCAGTGTACAGCAGTTTGTTACACTGCAATGAACAATACACATTACCAACCAGGTGTAGATGGCTCATGCCTGTAATCCTAGCAACTCAGGAGGCTGAGACGGGAAAATTGAGGTTCAAAGCTAGCCTGGACAGACAAAGGGGGGAAAGTCTTATCTCCAATTAACTGCCAAAATGCTGAAGTGAAGCTGTGCATGGCTCAAGTGGTAGAGGCAAAAAAACCCAAGTGAGAGCAATGAGGCTTTGAGTTCAAGCCCCAGTATAGGCAAACACGCATGCATAGCTGCGTCACACACATACACACACACACACACACACACCCCACACACACACACCCCTCACACACAAAAGGTATGCTGCCTAAGATACTTTCTCTAGCAACTGCCTAGTACAACCTCCTCTCAGACACATTGCCTTAATTCCCCAAGGTGAAGTTCAGTTTTCCCTTACCCCTCTGCTGCATTCATTATGTCTGAATGTCCCACTGATGGATAAACACTTTGAAGCCAAGGACTGTCATTCTCTGCTGCCTAGCAAGGTGCCTGCCACAGAGATTTCCTGCAGTAAATATGGCACGAAGTATGTCAGTAAACAAATAAATAAGGGCATGTGTGAATCATTACTTGCAAGTTGTAAAATGTCTTATGCATGTGTATATGCTTGTGTATGTATGTGTGTATGTTTGTGTGTGCTGTTCTTGGGGCTTGAACTAAGGGCCTGGGCTCTGTCTTAGCTTTTTCTCCATCAAGGCTGGCACTCTGCTACTTGATCCATGCCTTTATATCTGCTGCATGCTAGTTCTTTGGCGATAAGAGCCATGTAGATTTTTTTTTTTTTTTTTTGCCAGTCCTGGGGCTTGGACTCAGGGCCTGAGCACTGTCCCTGGCTTCTTTTTGCTCAAGGCTCGCACTCTGCCACTTGAACCACAGCGCCACTTCCGGCTTTTTCTGTTTATGTGATACTGAGGAATGGAACCCAGGGCTTTGTGCATGTTAGGCAAGCATTCTACCCCTAAACCACATTCTCAGCCAGCCTTGCAGATTTGTCTGTCCAGGTTGGCTTCAAGCCAGGATCCTCAGATCTCAGTCTCCTGAGTAGCTGGGATTACAGGCGTGAGGCACTGTATAATTCTCACCCTTGTCTGAGAGAGCAATTGGCCAGGAGAGCCGGGAGAAGCTGCCGCTGGAATCGCGGGCATGGGTGCGCTCCGCAGCTGTGAGAAGTGAAGGAAGACTTGCAGGAGGGTGGGGGAGCGGGGCCTTGGGTGTCCACAGGGCTTGGACAGGTGCCCAGATGTACCTTGTCCCCCTTCCACTCACTCTGTTTCAGAACTGTTTCCCAAGCCAAAGCTGGAGTCTTTGTCCACCTACCTCGACCAAGGAGAAAAGCTGAACTTGTCCTGCTCCATCTTGGGAGGGCTTCCAGCCATCTTCACCATCCAGAAGGGAAACACCAATGTATCTTTGGATCCGGAATTCACCAAGATCGCCACCAAGTGGGACAGTGGGACGTACTCCTGCACGGCTGCCATTGGCAAGGTGGTCAAGAAAAGCAACATAGTCCAGATCAAAGTGTGCGGTGAGTGGTGTGACCGCGTGTGATCGCCCGCGGGGCTCAGGGCAGGCAGGGCCCCATCAGCTGACGCCAGCTCCAGTTTGAAGGCAGATCAGACCCAGGCAGGGCAAGACCTTGAGGGAGAGAGAGGCAGGACATGAAAGGCTGGGACAGAGCCAGTGGGTCTGCCTGCTCAGAGCCCAAGAGAGGCAACATGAAAACCATGTGGGGTGAGGTCCAGTTCTGGTGTGTGTTGTGACTGTGGCTCAGGTGGCTTTGGGTTGGCTGCTGTCCATGTCAAACATTAAGAAGCTGGGAGTTCTATAGGGCGCCTGTGGCTCACACCTGTATTCCTAGCTTCTCAGGAGACTGAGATTTGAGAATCACCATTCAAAACCAGCCCTGGCAGCAACGTCCGTGAGACTCTCATCTCCAATAACCACCTAAAAACCAGAGTGAAGTTGTGGCTCAGATTCCTAGTCTTGAGCAAAACAGCTCACTGATAGCACCCAAGCCCTGAGTTCAAGACCCATGACTGACAAAAAAAAAAAAAAAAAAAAAAGAATGTAGGGGCTGGGAATATGGCGTAGTGGCAAGAGTGCTTGCCTTGCATACATGAAGCCCTGGGTTCAATTCCCCAGCACCACATATACAGAAAACAGCCAGAAGTGGTGCTGTGGCTCAAGTGGTAGAGTGCTAGCCTTGAGCAAAAAGAAGCCAGGGACAGTGCTCAGTTCCTGAGTCCAAGTCCCAGGACTGGCAAAAGCAAAACAAAATGTGAAAAGATGGGAGTTCTGCTGAAACTTGATCTCAGGGCCTCCTTCTTTCACTGGGCTTTTTTCATTCAAGGCTGGTTGGTGCTCTTATTACTTGAGACACATCTCTACTTCCAGCTTTTTTTGTTGGTTAATGTCTTGGATTTATCAGTCCAAGCTTTGATCCTCTGATCTCAGCCTCCAGAGTAGCTTGGATTACAGGCATGAGCCACCAATGCCTAGCTGAGTTCTAGTTTTGTTCTGTATGTCAGCTAATCAGAAGGGGTAGGACTTCTGGTGGGGGAATTATGGAGCCGGGCCTCTCCTAATTGAATATGCATACAAGAGAGGGTTAGAATATGGGATCTGCTTCAGTGGGTGGGGATTGAGCCAGACTCTGCCTCTCCACCCAGCAGCCTAGGTGATGCTGACGTTGCCCCCTGGACCAGAATGCGACGGCGACTGGGAAAGTGAAGCCTAGGGTTTGGGGAGATGGGGCCTTTCAATGTCGTTTTAAATGATATCTCCTTTTATCATTCTAGAAATGCTCTCCAAGCCCAGGATTTTTCATGATACCAGGTCTGAGATCATCAAAGGGCATATCTTAAGAGTCAGTTGTCAGTCAGTAAATGGAACGTTACCCATTACTTACCGCCTTTTAAAAGCCTCGGATACATTCCAGACTTCTGAGATGTACTCCAATGAGCCTGCAGTCTTTATGGATAAGCCAGCCAAAGATGCAACATACCAATGCACTGTGGATAATTGCCATTCCCATTCAGAAGTGGTCAGTGAAGTTCTGAAGGTCAAGGTGATAGGTAAGTTGCTCTGTTACAAAAAAACATGACCAGGCTGGGTGAGGTGGCTCATGCCTATTATCCTAGCTACTCAAGAGGCTGAGATCTGAGGATTGAGGTTCAAAGGTAGCCCAGGCAGAAACGTTGGTGAGACTCTTGTCTTCATTTAATCAATCAAAAGCCAGAAATAGTGCTAGGGCCAAAGTGGTAGAGTACCAGCCTTGCAGGAGTGCAAGGCCTTGAGTTCAAGCCCCAGTACTGGTAAATAAAATAAAATAAAACCCCACCCCACTAACATCCATCACTGGTTATAACCTGTAGGACTACGGTCTGAGGATCAGGCGATCTTTTGGGTTTCTTCAAAGGTGTGCTTTCCAAATCAGAGAGGGGGGAGCTGGGAAGGTGGTTTAGCAGTAGAGTGTTCCATCCCTAAGTAAAGGGAGGTGTCCCTAGGGTCTTGTGTTTAATTAATAAATGAAGACAGGAGGTGTGGGTGACTGACTTCTGGGCTATTCCTGGAAGGGACTGTAACAAAGATGAAACAGGGAGGAATTATGTAAATAAAATTGCCACCCAAGTGTTAGTCACAGCCCAAGGGGACAGCTGGCTGGAAACAGGATCCATTTTTGGGTTCTACTCTGCTTCCCTTCTTTTTCTTTTTTTATTTGGGGGCTTTGTGAG